>NC_057814.1:79792454-80092454 GCF_018294505.1 Triticum aestivum | reverse complement strand
GGTTACGTCCTCTTTGGTGAATACACCTATGTTTGAATAAGATAACCCAGTCAAGAGGGTAGTAACGCTATGTTCTCTTTGGTGAATACACCTATGTTTGAACAAGAAGCCCCCAAGTGACATATTCGTGAGCTGTGCTCGCCGGGTACCCATGTTTGAGTTGTGCTGTGCAACAAAACTCTCTTTGGTCCCTGTAACTCGGCATCAAGCCTTTAAGTGATCATATAAAGTAACAATAAAGACTCAGTTTCTGAGACATGAAACGACAGAGGCCTTGAATTATCAGGGATGCCGGCTTTATTATATTGATCATAATATATACATTGTCAAAATATGTACATCAGAAGAGCCGGTGGCTCAGGTATAGTAAGGCCGAAGATGAGCAATATTCCACGGCCCGCGGGTCTCCCCCTCCGACATGCGTGAGTCCGTGTGGTCTCGAACATCGATAAGGTAGTATGACCCATTGTTCAGATTCTTGCTGACCACAAAGGGTCCTTCCCAAGGTGGGGATAGCTTGTGCATATCAGTTTGATCCTGGATAAGTCGGAGCACCAAGTCACCTTCTTGAAAGGTTCTGGTCTTAACCCGGCGGCTATGATAATGGCGCAGATCTTGTCGGTAAATCGTCGAACGAGCCGTCGCAAGGTCACGCTCCTCATCTAACAGGTCAATTGCATCCTAACGTCCTTTTTCATTGTCAGCTTCAACATAAGCCGCCACACGGGGCGAGTCGTGACGGATGTCACTAGGGAGAACGGCCTATGCTCCGTAAACCATAAAGAAAGGCGTGTAACCCGTAGATCTATTAGGGGTGGTGTTGATGCTCCATAACACGGAGGGTAATTCTTCCACCCAACAACTCGGCGTCCTCTGCAAAGGGACCATAAGCTGGGGATTGATGCCTCTCAAAATTTCTTGATTGGCTCTCTCGGCTTGACCATTAGACTGAGGGTGAGCCACTGATGACACATCAAGTTGAATATGTTCACGTTGACAAAATTCTTTCATAGCACCCTTAGACAGATTAGTGCCATTATCAGTTATGATGCTGTGGGGAAAGCCAAAATGGAAAATCACCTTTTTGATAAATTGAACCGTCGTTGCCGCATCACACTTACTGACCGGCTCTGCCTCCACCCACTTTGTAAATTTATCAACCGCCACCAAAAGGTGAGTCTTTTTATCCTTGGACCTTTTGAAAGGCCCAACCATATCAAGCCCCCAGACCGCAAATGGCCAAGAAATTGGAATCATCCTCAATTCTTGAGCCAGAACATGAGCTCGTCGTGAGAATTTCTCACAACCATCACATTTACTGACCAAGTCCTCTGCATCAGCATGAGCCGTCAGCCAATATAATCCATGACGAAACGCTTTAGCCACGAGAGATTTAGAGCCGGCATGATGACCACAATCTCCTTCATGAATTTCGCGAAGAATTTCACGGCCCTCTTCTAGAGAAACACAATGTTGAAACACCCCAGTAACACTGCAATGGTGTAACTCTCCGTTGACAATTGTCATTGACTTAGACCGCCGGGTTATCTGTCTGGCCAAGGTTATCTGTCCGGCTCAGGTAACTAGCCCCGGGTCATATAAGCCAAATATGGAACTGTCCAGTCAGGAACAGTATGAAGAGCCGCCACCAATTGTGCTCCTGGGTCAGGAATAGCGAGATCCTCTTATGTAGGCAATTTGACAAAAGGGTTATGCAGAATATCTAGGAAAGCATTAGGTGGCACCGGCTTACGCTGAGACCCTAGCCGACTTAAAGCATCAGCCGCCTCATTTTTCCTGCGATAAACATGTTCAACCTGATAACCCTTAAAATACCCAGCAATAGCATCAACCTCTCGATGATAAGTCGCCATGAGTGGATCCTTAGAATCCCAAGTGCCAGAAACTTGCTGAGCTACCAGATCTGAGTCGCCGAAGCACCTCACCGGCTTAAGTCCATCTCCTTAGCCATCCAAAGACCGTGGAGCAAGGCCTCATACTCAGCTGCATTGTTAGTACAAGGGAACATCAACCTGAGAACATAAGAAAATTTATCACCTCGTGGGGAAGTCAAGACAACTCCAGCCCCCGAGCCTTCCAACTGCCTGGATCCATCGAAGTGAATAGTCCAATATGTGTTGTCCGGCTTGTCCTCAGGCATCTGCAGCTCCGTCCAGTCATTGATGAAATCCACAAGTGCTTGGGGCTTGATGGCCGTGCGAGACATATACTTTAAACCATGAGGTCCAAGCTCAATGGCCCACTTGGCTACCCAACTTGTGGCTTCTCTGTTTTGAATAATATCCCCTAAAGGAGCAGAACTAACCACAGTGATGGGATGACCCAGAAAATATTTCTTGAGCTTTCGACTAGCCATGAACACCCCATACATGAGCTTCTGCCAGTGCGGATACCTCTGCTTGGACTCAATAAGCACTTCACTGATGTAGTAAACCGGCCGTTGAACCGGATATTCCTTTCCTGCTTCCTTCCGTTCCACCACAATAGCTACGCTGACAGCCCGAGCATAAGCAGCCACATATAACAACAATGGCTCCTTATCAATAGGAGCAGCAAGGACTGGCGACTCAGCTAGCTATTTCTTCAAAGCTTCAAACGCGTCATTGGCAGCATCACTCCAGACAAAGTGATCTGTTTTCTTCATCATCTGGTACAATGGTATAGCCTTCTCACCCAACCGGCTTATGAACCGGCTTAAGGCAGCAATACGACCCGCCAGACATTGAACATCATTGACACACGCCGGCTTAGCCAAGGAAGTTATGGCCTTGATCTTCTCCGGGTTAGCTTCAATGCCTCTGTTAGAAACCAGAAAACCCAAGAGCTTGCCTGCTGGCATGCCGAAGACACACTTGCCGGGTTGAGCATCATTTTGTAGACCCGGAGATTGTCAAAGGTCTCCTTCAAATCATCTATCAAGGTTTCCTTTTTTCTGTATTTCACCACAATATCATCCACATAAGCATGAACATTGCGCCCAATCTGATCATGAAGGCAATTCTGCACACATCGCTGGTAAGTCACCTGGGCACTCTTGAGCCCAAAAGGCATAGACACATAGCAGAAGGCTCCAAAGGGAGTGTTAAAAGTTGTCTTCTTCTGGTCCTTAACTGCCATCTTGATCTGATGATAACTAGAATAAGCATCCAAAAAACTGAAACGCTCACAACCCGCCGTAGCATCAATAATTTGATCAATACGAGGGAGAGCAAAAGGATCAGCCAGACAAGCCTTGTGTTAAGTCTGTCTAATCCACACACATACGCCAAGTGCCATTCTTCTTAAGTACCAGCACCGGGTTAGCCAACCACTCAGGATGAAAGGCTTCAACAATGAACCCAGCCGCCAAGAGCCGGGGTACTTCTTCACCAATGGCCTTACGCCTCTCTTCATTAAAACGACGAAGGAATTGCTTGACCGGCTTAAACTTAGGATCAATATTAATAGTGTGCTCAGCGAGTTCCCTCGGTACACCTAGCATATCAGAATGTTTCCATGCAAAGATGTTCCGGTTCTCACGGATGAACTCGATGAGCGCGCTTTCCTATTTTGGATCCAGATTAGCACTGATGTTGAACTGCTTGGATGAATCGCCAGGAACGAAATCAACTAGCTTAGTGCCATCTGCCGATTTAAACTTCAAAACCAGATCATGTTCCGTAGTTGGCTTTTTCAAAGATGTCATATCTGTGGGGTCAACATTGTCTTTATAAAACTTCAACTCATCTGTTGCGCAGACAGACTCAGCATAAGCAACGTCACTGTCACGACCGTTTTTTCAATAAAAATATTTATTGAGAGACCAATCCCTTTTACGGACCAGTAAAGAAGAATTCCTTCTCACTGGTAGACAATATCTTGGTCACAGAAGAAAAATACCAGGAGTACCGAATATGATACAAGGTTGAGCGGAGACTGCTCAACAATTTATTACATGCACACCATTAAAACATAATGGTGGAAAGGGTGGCACAACTACTAGCTCACGGTAGGAGTGGTGGTGGAAATATCACCGCGATGTGGGTGATAAGACTCCAAAAAAACTAACAACTCTTCGAGCGTCGGAGTGAGGCTCGAGGAGACTTATTGCGGGTGGCGGAAGCGTATATAATACAAGTGACCAATATCCAGGATCGCACGGGACTGACTGGGATTCCTCTAGGCGTCGGACTCACTATCAAACTCTTCATCCATGAGATCGCCTTCGTCAACATCTGGCCAAATCAACAAGCCAGG
This sequence comes from Triticum aestivum, assembly GCF_018294505.1. NCBI lineage: Eukaryota > Viridiplantae > Streptophyta > Magnoliopsida > Poales > Poaceae > Triticum > Triticum aestivum. Next base: position 80,088,197 of record NC_057814.1, on the reverse strand, counting down.
TGAGTACTATGAAAGTACTCGCAAGACAGTTCGGACATAAGATATAACAAATGTAAACATGAAGCGTATGAATAGATTGACAAGTGCATTTAGACATAGAGACAATAATGCATGGGAAATAAAAGAGAAGTCGGGCGGTAGTCCTCCCGAAATCCCAAAAATAAATACTGGGTGCCAAACGAGGGTCTGAATGACTCCTCGAGAGGAAAATGCAGGAACAATAATACCGCAGTCAGGCGTCGGGGCGACACCACATAAAGGGCTTATAATAGAAAATAAAAGACAGTGCGTGCCACAGTCGGACGTCCGAGCGACATCACATAAAGGGCTTATATTGAAAGTAAAAGACAACATGCCACAGTCGGACGTCTGAGCGACATCACATAAAGGGCTTATATTGAAAGTAAAAGACAACATGCCACAGTCGGACGTCTGAGCGACATCACATAAAGGGCTTATATTGAACGTAAAAGACAACATGCCACAGTCGGACGTCTGAGCGACATCACATAAAGGGCTTATATCATAACTTAGTAGCTCATGAATTTTTAAATCATATCAAGCGAATAATCAGGCATAAGATAAACAACAGGGTTAGTCCATCCACAGGAATAATGTTCAGCCAAGTTTGCTACTCACGCTCGCTTACCGGAAGGAAATATACCACGAGGTTTTGACATAGACATGGATACGCTGAACACGTCACTTGACCATGGATACGATGACTCGGAAGGATTTGACTCTGCAGAGTTTGCACTTTAACCATAGCCAACAGATTTCAGTAGCCACGGGGACTAGTTCCGTTTACGGAGTTTTGGAAGAAACACATCTAACCAGTACACACCCATTCAACATTCCGAAGCCAGGAATCACCCTCGGCAACGTTCAAGAAAAACCTTGAGACGGGGAGGCTACAACCTCGCGTAGCATGGGATCGAATTTCTATATGCGCGCTCTAAGGGGTGCCCCCCTCTCGGTCCCAACCGGAAACACCCATGCCCCCTGACCGGATGACTGGCTTTAATCCAGGGCCATGGAACCCTCATCCCGGCCCCTCTGTTTAGTGTGTACTCGGAAAGAGGTTACCAACCTACTAAACTGCATTCTGGCAGAAAACATGTGGTAGCACGGAAGGGGGAAGAACGACAACGTGACTCCGTCCACGTTAACGTCGGAAATTATCGGATGACGTAAGGCTGGCATGCTACAACAGTACCACCTTACTGCCCTTCATGTCACCACATGACTAGGCTATCTCTCATCAGAGATCACAGTAACGTTGGAACACACGGGTAGTTGCCTCACATGCAACGAGATACTCACCGATACTCATATGCCATGCACAACCTTTCACGCAAACATGCAAAACACCTATCATATCAAAGGTTCAAACATGCTTGCCTGGTTCGGAGAAGTCGGAGTCTAGCTCGGCGAAGTTCCCGGCTCCGTCACCTCTCCCGGAACCTACGGTATAGCGAAAATGCATACTAACGTGAAAACCAACGCGTGCATAAAAGTTGTTCCAAATTTTTTTCAAATAAATCCCATAAAAAAACTAGACAAAATTATAAGACTGTCAGAACAAGAATCACTAAAAAATCACTTGTTATTAAAAAGTTATAAGGTTTTCTGTCCAGGGACTCATCTGTAATGAAACAGAAAAGTCCCAGGGGCTAAACTGAGAAAACAGAAAACGGTTCGAATAGAAACGCGCCAGCCCACAGAGAAAACGTACTCTGCCCGAAGGCGCCAACAGAAAACGCTTCGGGGGTGAAAGAAGAGAGGCTGACGTGGGGGGGTCCACATGTCAGGTTTGAAAAACCTCGCCGGCGCCCGAAGGCTGCGGTGGTCGCCGGCGTCGAACCACGGCGAGTCAGGGAGATCGGAGTGTACCAAGGGTATCAGCGTGTCCTTCCGCGTCGGTGGGTGGTGGACTTGGGCGTCGGGGAGCACCACGTCGACGGCGACACTTTCTCTGGCGGACGGCGGCTCGGGCGATGGTGGGGAACTCCGGTGGTGTGCTGCAAACTTGGAATTGAAGCGCGGGTCAGAAGGAGGGATGCACCAGAGAGCTATTGGCAAGGGATGGGAGGCAGAGGTGCACGCATGGGAGCGAATCGAGCTGGATCCCGTTGCGGGTCGCGGTGGCCGGAGTTGAGGAAGGAGACTCCCTCGGGGCTCTTACAGTGGCTAGGCGGGGTCTTGGTGGAGTGCAGAGGTGGTGTGGGTACTAGCTGGAGCTCGGGGCCTCTATTTATAGGCGGCTCGAGGGGGTGGCCGTGAACGGAGAATCTCCGGCGAGCAATTACGACGAGGTAGTGGATTGGCAGGGGGTTTAGGTGGCCAGGCAGCATCAGTGGGAGTTACTGGTCCCGTTCCACTGCTAAACTCGGTCGGGCATGGCGTAATGGCGTCGGTCTTCGTCGGGGTCGCCGTACTGGCACGGCGGCGGCAGAGAGCGCGCTCCGCGCCTAGCGGTTCACGACGAGGGTGGCAGCACGCACGGGGGAGTGGAAGACCATGCGGCGACCTCCGGTGGCTTGGGCGGCGCTGGACGGCGCCGTCTGCGCTGCGCCTCCCTTCTGACGGCCGCAAAGCCGCCGCTGGCATCGGTCACGGGGCGGCGCACCTCCTGCTGCTCGTCGCCGACGTCCGCAAGCTTCCAGGCGCTCATGCGGTGCAGAGGACAAGGGGGAGGGGACAGGGAACACGGCGACGCCGGGGCACTGGTGAGATTGGCAACGGACACTGAAGAAACGACAGTGGTTCAGACACTGTTAACTGAATTTGACTGAACAAGACATTGAAAGTGCTCTGAAGGTGTTCGATGAAATGATATGGTGTGAAGAAATTTTTTCCCGGAGCTGGGACTTGGTGAGGTGACCTCTCAATGCACCCAGAGGCTGCCTGATTTTCCTCAGAATTTTTGGGGAAGGATTTGAATGAATTTTATCAAATTTGGCAAATCTGGTCCAAACTTGCAGCAAGTATAGTTTGAAAATTTTGAACTGGAGACCAGTGGATCTTCATTGATCTAGGTTGAGGGTTCAAAGGACTATCCAGGGAAGTTGGTTTGGTGGCAAAAATCAAAACAGAAAGAGTAGCTCCTTTGAAAAACTCCAAGAGCTAGAATAGAAGGCTGAATTTGTTTTTGATAAGAAATAAGTGGAAATAAATATATGGAGAGGTCCATCTTGCTGGATTTGAAGTAAATCATGTTCCAAAGAGGAGGAAAGGTTTATGAGAGTGGATTTGCACTAAGGTCATGGCAAGAGAGATTTGTTGAAAGTGGCAAAGGATCATTCCAAAAGTCATAATGCATTTTCAAAGAGATTTTCAAAAGGCATTTTTCCCAAGTGAAAAGCATTTTGGTTTGAGTCCAAATAAAAAGAAAGAACCTCCAAGACCAAAATCAAGCCTTGGGTGAATCCAAATAAAACTCTTGCCATAAAAAAAATATTTTGAAAGGGGGGTTCTTTTGAAGAAAAATTTAAAACACCTCCCTCAAGTCAAATCAAATTTTTTGAAAAGGCCAAATAAAATTTTGGGTGTCACAACACCTACGCCCTTAGGAAAAATCTCGTCCTCGAGATTTCAGCTGATCCTCAAATAGATATGGATATTCTGCCTGAAGAAAATCTTCCCTTTCCCATGTAGCTTCATCCTCAGTGTGGTTGCTCCACTGAACTCTGAAAATTTTTGTCGTTTTCTGACGGGTCCTCCATTCAGACTCTTCCAGTATCTTTACTGGCCGCTCTCTGTAGGTGAGATCTGGTTGCACATCAATGCTCTCATGAGATACATGCTTCTCCGGGTTACTTTCACATTTTCTCAATTGTGAGACGTGGAACACGTCATGGACGTCTGAAAGCTCCTTGGGTAGGTCTAGTTGGTAGGCTACCGTGCCTCTTCGTGCAATTATATAGAATGGTCCAATAAATCTCGGGGCTAGCTTCCCCTTAATTTTGAACCGTTGCAGGCCCCTCATAGGAGACACTCGTAGGTATACGGAATCATCGGGTTCAAAGCTGACCTCACGATGTTTTTGATCGTAGTAGCTCTTTTGTCGGCTTTGAGCTGTCTTGAGTCTGTCCCTGATCTTCTTAACTTTCTCCTCGGCCTCTTTAAGCATGTCTGGGCCGTAGATACGGCTGTCACCTGTTTCTGACCAATTCAGTGGGGTACGACACCTCCGTCCGTACAATGTTTCAAAAGGTGCCATCTGTAAGCTGGCTTGGTAACTGTTGTTGTAAGCAAACTTGGCATACGGCAAACTCTCTTCCCAACTGGATCCATAGGTGAGCACACAGGCTCTCAGCATATCTTCTAGGATTTGGTTCACACGTTCTGTTTGTCCATCAGTTTGAGGGTGGTACGCTGTACTGAAAGCTAGTTGCGTGCCCAGAGCTTGCTGCAGGTGATCCCAAAATTTGGAGACAAATTGGGTGCCTCGGTCGGATATTATAGTTTTTGGGACTCCATGTAAACAAATTATACGGGAGAGATAAAGTTTGGCCAGCCATTGTGTGGAGTAGGTAGTCTTCACGGGAATGAAATGAGCAACCTTGGTTAGTCGGTCTGTGATGACCCATATGGTGTCATTTCCGCGTTGTGATCGAGGTGGTCCGACGATGAAGTCCATTCCTATTTCATCCCATTTCCACTCCGGTATCCTGTTTGGCTGGAGTAGCCCTGCTGGCTTTTGATGTTCGGCCTTGATGCGCTGACATGAATCGCAACAAGCAATAAATGCAGCTATATCTCTTTTCATGCCGTGCCACCAAAATCTTTCCTGAATGTCTTTGTACATCTTGGTTCCTCCAGGATGAATCGAGTATGGAGCGGTGTGGCTTTCGGTTAGGATTTGTTGCTTGAGTTCCTCAACGTTAGGCACGCAAAGTCTGTCCCCGTACCATAATATTCCCTCACTGTCTGTGACGAACTCTGAAATCTTACCAAAGTTCATTTTCTTCTTTATTCCTTCGATGCTGGGATGTCCCTGTTGAGCCTTCTTAATTTGTTCCACTAGGGTGGGTTGTATCTCCAGATTTGATACGTTGCCCTCAGAGACTAACACCATGTTGAGCCTAGCGAACTCTTGCTGGAACTCAGGCCTCAAGTTTTGCGGACCGTCGTTGTCCGGGCTGGGGTTTCGACTAAGGGCATCAGCCACTACATTTGCTTTCCCTGGATGGTAGTGAATGCCGACATCATAGTCCTTGACCAATTCCAACCAGCGTCGTTGGCGTAAATTTAGCTCCGGTTGTGTGAAAATATATTTAAGGCTCTTATGGTCCGTATATATTTCACAGCGATTTCCCAACAGAAAGTGCCTCCACTCCTTGAGTGCATGGATGACCGCTGCTAGCTCCAAGTCATGTGTTGGATAGTTTTCCTCATGCTTCAGTAGCTGCATGGAAGCATACGCGACAACCTTGCCATCCTGCATCAGCACACATCCGAGGCCCTTTCGGGACGCGTCACAATATACTTCAAAACTCTTCTGTATGTCTGGCACGGTTAAGACCGGTGCGGTTGTTAGCTTCTTCTTAAGCTCTTGGAAGCTGCTCTCGCATGCTTCCGTCCATACAAACTTCTTGTCTTTCTTGAGCAACTGTGTTATTGGTTTTGCCACAGTGGAGAATCCTTCAATAAATCTTCTGTAATATCCGGCCATTCCCAGGAAACTCCGCACATCAGTTACGTTGGCGGGTGGCTTCCAGTCAAGTATGGCTTTGACTTTTTCTGGGTCTACGGCCACGCCTTCTTGGTTCAATATATGGCCTAGGAAACCAACTTGCCTTAGCCAAAATTCACACTTGCTAAATTTGGCGTACAACTGATGTTTCCTTAATTCTCCCAAGACAATTCTGAGATGCTCAGCATGCTCTTCTAGTGTCCTTGAATATACCAGAATATCGTCGATGAACACCACAACAAACTTGTCCATGAATTTCATGAACACTTTGTTCATGAGGTGGACGAAATATGCGGGGGCGTTCGTTAGTCCAAAAGGCATCACTGTGAACTCATATAATCCGTATCTGGAGGTAAATGCTGTCTTAGGGATATCTTCTGTCCGTACTTTCAATTGATGATATCCCGATCTTAAATCAATTTTTGAGAACACCTTGGCTTGTGCGAGCTGGTCAAACAAATCATTTATTCGTGGCATCGGATATTTGTTTTTGATGGTGACCATATTGAGGGCTCGATAGTCTATACACAGTCTCAGTGTCCCATCCTTTTTCTTAGCGAATAATACGGGCGAACCCCATGGTGAGGAGCTGGCTCGTATAAATCCTTTGTCCAATAATTCCTTTATCTGCTTCTTCAACTCCACCAATTTTGAGGGTGCCATTCTATAAGGTTTCTTATAGATGGGAGCGGTGCCAGGTGCTAGTTCAATGCTGAAATCTATCTCTCGGTCTGGTGGCATGCCTGGTAGTTCTTCAGGAAATACGTCAGGAAACTCGCATACCACTGGAATTCTTCTCAGTTCTGAAATGTCTACTTTGTTCAGCTTTGGTTGCCGTGACCGTGGCCTTTCTTGAGCTGTAACCTTTATTGTCTTGCCGTGATGGTGAGTGAGTATCACGGTCCGATTGAAACAGTCAATGAATCCTTTGTTGGTGGTCAACCAGTCCATCCCTAAAATGACATCCAGTCCTTTATTTTCCAACACGATGAGATTTGCTTGGAATTTTAGTCCTTTGAACTCAATGATCACTCCTTGGCAGTAACTCTGAGCGATCTGCTTGTTTCCGGGGGACTTGATGATCATAGATTTTTCCAAGGGAAGCATCGGAAAACCATCTTGCATAACAAAACTCTTCGAAACGAACGAACGGGAAGCTCCAGAATCAAACAAAACCGTGGCAGGTACTGTGTTGACAGGGAACGTACCGAGCACGATGTCTGGGGCATTCTGCGCTTCTTCCCTGGTCACATGGTTTAGGTGACCCTTCCTGTGGTTGTTGTTGGGATTGAACTTGTTGCGCTTGGGGGCTGGATTGTTTCCACCATTGTTCGGCTTGGGGGCCGAGTTCCTTGGTTTTGGGCACTGTTTAGCATAGTGCCCTTCTTCACCACAAGCATAGCATGTGACCCCTGGACGGTACGTGAATTCCTTGTCCCTGGCATGAAACTGCCTGACGGGCCTTAGATCAGTAGTCGTGGATTTCCTTGCTTCTGTCCTTGGAACCTCAGTCTTGCTTCGGTTGTTGCGAGCAAGAGTCTTCTTGTCCCTCTTTCGTTTACGGATATCTTCCAGACTACGGCGCTCATTCTCCAAGGTAATGGCCTTGTCAACCAGAGTTTTAAAATCCGGGAAAGTGTGTACAACCAGTTGGCATCTTAGTGCCGGTGCCAGGCCGTCCAGGAATTTTTCCATCTTCTTGTTCTCTGTCATGTGCTCGTCGTAGGAATAACGAGATAGCTGGGTAAACTGACCGTTGTATTCGGTCACTGACATGCCTCTTTGCTTGAGGTCATCAAATTCTCTCTTCTTGATTTTTATGATGCTCCGGGGGATGTGTGCCCCACGAAAGCCTTCCTTGAATTCTTCCCAGGTGATGTTGTGTTCACTGGGATGCATGTGTAGGAAGTTTTCCCACCATGCTGCAGCTGCTCCAGTAAGGTAGTGTGGTGCATAAAGCACCTTCTCATGGTCTGAGCACTGAGCGATAATCAGCTTTCTCTCGATGTCACGAATCCAATCATCGGCTTCCAGCGGCCTATCGGTGTGGGCAAACGTTGAAGGGCGAGTCTTCTGTAATTTAGACAACTTGGAATGTGGTTGATAGGGTTCACAGTGGTTTCCCATATTGATGACGTGATTCATCATCTCTTGGTGCTGTTGCTGGCTTTGTTCGAAGAGACGGCATACTTGAGACAGGGCTGCTTCGCTGTCCTGTTGACTGGACTGTCCCTGAGTGAAGTTGTTGTTAGTCTGTGTCCCATAAACTTCTTCTGGCTGATTGGGCATGGAACGAGTCCACGGACGAGACATTTTTCCAGTCTGGGGTATTATTTTTGCAAAATTATATGAGAAGAATTGCGTGGCACAAGGAAAGACTTGCAAAGGCAAAAAAATTTAAAAGACCTCAAGATTTTTCAAGAAACATAAACGATTTCGCACGGAGAGGAACTGCTTAACACCAATCTTACACGCGAAAAGTAAACACACGATACAGCACTCAGGATGTGCGTACACAATCCTGACATGTTATTAGCACACTCTCTGGATGCAGCGAACCCGACCACTACAAACTAGCGTATCGATAAAACACCTCATACAAGCAGACATAACGCGCGGCTACTCGGCGCTCTCAGTCAGAGATGGTGACGATGTCCTTTCCCTTGCCGAGGGCAAGGCTCAGCGGTGCAGGAGATTCAACCTCCATCTCCTCTCTAGCAGGCTCCTGGCGCGTAACACTGCACTGCGGTGATGGCGCGGGTGCGACAGGTGGCAGTGCGGGTGTGGCAGGCGGTGCAGCTCTGACTGGAGTAGGAGCGATGACTCTGTCGAACTCCTAAGTGGTAGGCAGACGGCAAGCAGTGGCCAAAATGGCCGGTGCATAAGAGGCTGAAGACGAGACGAATGTCAGAGGCGGTGCCGTGTGGAGAAGCTCCTTCCTGCAGGCAGGACCGCCCCGAACTAAGTCCATCCGGGCAGCCACAAGATCGTCCACGAGGTTGTCGAAAGACTCCTCCAGAGCCTTGAGATACTCCACGACCATCTCGATGGCTTCATCTCGCTCTCCCCGATGGCAGGCGAATGCATAGTGACAAGTATATGGCACATGCATGGGAGGTAGCGGTAGCGACGAGTCTTCATCATAGGAAGGATGTCCCGAAGGCGAGCTATCACCTCCCGGGCAGCCATCTGCATGGCATGCCTCTCCGTAGGCATGGCCCTTCCCACAAAACGGAAGTGGCGAGATGCAGAACGTCCTCCCTTGAATTGCACCACGGCTTGGTGCATAGACACGTCGTCGCTGAGCTTGTGCTGGTAAAGCGTGAACTCCGGACGAGTCGCTGGCCCGATCGCGAGCTTGGTGACGGAGACGAGGAGTTTGACAAACCCCTCGGGCACGTTCGTGAACACCCGAGTCTCGCAGTTGCTGCCAGCCATCTACAAAAGTAGGCAAAAATTCTGAGTAGTCATGTCATAAATTTATGACGACCAACAGAAAATAGCTACAATTGCAAAATGCTGAAAAAGCACAAAAGACGCTAATAACCGATTAGCGATCGCACCTAGTGGCTTCCTACAGTCAGCCTGGCTCTGATACCAAGCTTGTCACGACCGGTTTTTCAATAAAAATATTTATTGAGAGACCAATCCCTTTTACGGACCAGTAAAGAAGAATTCCTTCTCACTGGTAGACAATATCTTGGTCACAGAAGAAAAATACCAGGAGTACTGAATATGATACAAGGTTGAGCGGAGACTGCTCAACAATTTATTACATGCACACCATTAAAACATAATGGCGGATAGGGTGGCATAACTACTAGCTCACGGTAGGAGTGGTGGTGGAAATATCACCGCGATGTGGGTGATAAGACTCCAGAAAAACTAACAACTCTTCGAGCGTCGGAGTGAGGCTCGAGGAGACTTATTGCGGGTGGCGGAAGCGTATATAATACAAGTGACCAATATCCAGGATCGCACGGGACTGACTGGGATTCCTCTAGGCGTCGGACTCACTATCAAACTCTTCATCCATGAGATCGCCTTCATCAACATCTGGCCAAATCAACAAGCCAGGTGAGTACTATGAAAGTACTCGCAAGATAGTTCGGACATAAGATATAACAAATGTAAACATGAGCGTATGAATAGATTGACAAGTGCATTTAGACATAGAGACAATAATGCATGGGAAATAAAAGAGAAGTCGGGCGGTAGTCCTCCTGAAATCCCAAAAATAAATACTGGGTGCCAAACGAGGGTCTGAATGACCCCTCGAGAGGAAAATGCAGGAACAATAATACCGCAGTCGGGCGTCGGGGCGACACCACATAAAGGGCTTATAATAGAAAATAAAAGATAGTGCGTGCCACAGTCGGACGTCCGAGCGACATCACATAAAGGGCTTATATTGAAAGTAAAAGACAATATGCCACAGTCGGACGTCTGAGCGACATCACATAAAGGGCTTATATTGAAAGTGAAATACAACATGCCACAGTCGGACGTCTGAGCGACATCACATAAAGGGCTTATATTGAACGTAAAAGACAACATGCCACAGTCGGCCGTCTGAGCGACATCACATAAAGGGCTTATATCATAACTTAGTAGCTCATGAATTTTTAAATCATATCAAGCGAATAATCAGGCATAAGATAAACAACAGGGTTAGTCCATCCACAGGAATAATGTTCAGCCAAGTTTGCTACTCACGCTCGCTTACCGGAAGGAAATATACCACGAGGTTTTGACATAGACATGGATACGCTGAACACGTCACTTGACCATGGATACGATGACTCGGAAGGATTTGACTCTGCAGAGTTTGCACTTTAACCACAGCCAACGGATTTCAGTAGTCACGGGGACTAGTTCCGTTTACGGTGTTTTGGAAGAAACACATCTAACCAGTACACACCCATTCAACATTCCGAAGCCAGGAATCACCCTCGGCAACGTTCAAGAAAAACCTTGAGACGGGGAGGCTACAACCTCGCGTAGCATGGGATCGAATTTCTATATGCGCGCTCTAAGGGGTGCCCCCCTCTCGGTCCCAACCGGAAACACCCATGCCCCCTGACCGGATGACTGGCTTTAATCCAGGGCCATGGAACCCTCATCCCGGCCCCTCTGTTTGGTGTGTACACGGAAAGAGGTTACCAACTTACTAAACCGCATTCTGGCAGAAAACATGTGGTAGCACGGAAGGGGGAAGAACGACAACGTGACTCCGTCCACGTTAACGTCGGAAATTATCGGATGACGTAAGGCTGGCATGCTACAACAGTACCACCTTACTGCCCTTCATGTCACCACATGACTAGGCCGTCTCTCATCAGAGATCACAATAACGTTGGAACACACGGGTAGTTGCCTCACATGCAACGAGATACTCACCGATACTCATATGCCATGCACAACCTTTCACGCAAACATGCAAAACACCTATCATATCAAAGGTTCAAACATGCTTGCCTGGTTCGGAGAAGTCGGAGTCTAGCTCGGCGAAGTTCGCGGCTCCGTCACCTCTCCCGGAACCTACGGTATAGTGAAAATGCATACTAACGTGAAAACCAACGCGTGCATAAAAGTTGTTCCATTTTTTTTAAATAAATCCCATAAAAAAACTAGACAAAATTATAAGACTGTCAGAACAAGAATCACTCAAAAATCACTTTTTATTAAAAAGTTATAAGGTTTACTGTCCAGGGACTCATCTGTAATGAAACAGAAAAGTCCCAGGGGCTAAACTGAGAAAACAGAAAACGGTTCGAATAGAAACGCGCCAGCCCACAGAGAAAACGTACTCTGCCCGAAGGCGCCAACAGAAAACGCTTCGGGGGTGAAAGAAGAGAGGCTGACGTGGGGGGTCCAGATGTGAGGTTTGAAAAACCTCGCCGGCGCCCGAAGGCTGCGGTGGTTGCCGGCATCGAACCACGGCGAGTCAGGGAGATCGGAGTGTACCGAGAGTATCAGCGTGTCCTTCCGCGTCGGTGGGTGGTGGACTTGGGCGTCGGGGAGCACCACGTCGACGGCGACACTTTCTCCGGCGGACGGCGGCTCGGGCGATGGTGGGGAACTCCGGTGGTGTGCTGCAAACTTGGAATTGAAGCGCGGGTCAGAAGGAGGGATGCACCAGAGAGCTATTGGCAAGAGATGGGAGGCAGAGGTGCACGCACGGGAGCGAATCGAGCTGGATCCCGTGGCGGGTCGCGGTGGCCGGAGTTGAGGAAGGAGACTCCCTCGGGGCTCTTCCAGTGGCTAGGCGGGGTCTTGGTGGAGTGCAGAGGTGGTGTGGGTACTAGCTGGATCTCGGGGCCTCTATTTATAGGCGGCTCGAGGGGGTGGCCATGAACGGAGAATCTTCGGCGAGCAATTACGGCGAGGCAGTGGATTGGCAGGGGGTTTAGGTGGCCAGGCAGCATCAGTGGGAGTTACTGGTCCCGTTCCACTGCTAAACTCGGTCGGGCATGGCGTAATGGCGTCGGTCTTCGTCGGGGTCGCCGTACTGGCACGGCGGCGGCAGAGAGCGCGCTCCGCGCCTAGCGGTTCACGACGAGGGTGGCAGCGCGCACGGGGGAGTGGAAGACCACGCGGCGACCTCCGGTGGCTTGGCGCTGGACGGCGCCGTCTGCGCTGCGCCTCCCTTCTGACGGCCGCAAAGCCGCCGCTGGCGTCGGTCACGGGGCGGCGCACCTCCTGCTGCTCGTCGCCGACGTCCGCAAGCTTCCAGGCGCTCGTGCGGTGCAGAGGACAAGGGGGAGGGGACAGGGAACACGGCGACGCCGGGGCACTGGTGAGATTGGCAACGGACACTGAAGAAACGACAGTGGTTCAGGCACTGTTAACTGAATTTGACTGAACAAGACATTGACAGTGCTCTGAAGGTGTTCGATGAAATGATATGGTGTGAAGAAATTTTTTCCTGGAGCTGGGACTTGGTGAGGTGACCTCTCAATGCACCCAGAGGCTGCCTGATTTTTCTCAGAATTTTTGGGGAAGGATTTGAATGAATTTTATCAAATTTGGCAAATCTGGTCCAAACTTGCAGCAAGTATAGTTTGAAAATTTTGAACTGGAGACCAGTGGATGTTCATTGATCTAGGTTGAGGGTTCAAAGGACTATCCAGGGAAGTTGGTTTGGAGGCAAAAATCAAAACAGAAAGAGTAGCTCCTTTGAAAAACTCCTAGAGCTAGAATAGAAGGCTGAATTTGTTTTTGATAAGAAATAAGTGGAAATAAATATATGGAGAGGTCCATCTTGCTGATTTGAAGTAAATCATGTTCCAAAGAGGAGGAAAGGTTTATGAGAGTGGATTTGCACTAAGGTCATGGCAAGAGAGATTTGTTGAAAGTGGCAAAGGATCATTCCAAAAGTCATAATGCATTTTCAAAGAGATTTTCAAAAGGCATTTTTCCCAAGTGAAAAGCATTTTGGTTTGAGTCCAAATAAAAAGAAAGAACCTCCAAGACCAAAATCAAGCCTTGGGTGAATCCAAATAAAACTCTTGCCATAAAAAATATTTTGAAAGGGGGGGGGTTCTTTTGAAGAAAAACTTAAAACACCTCCCTCAAGTCAAATCAAATTTTTTGAAAAGGCCAAATAAAATTTTGGGTGTCACAGTCACCTTCTTCACACTCCAAAGCTATCTTTCAGCTTCCATGCACTATGATGGTCCCCTTGTAACCCGGCATCTTGAGTTGCAGATAAACATAACAAGGCCGTGCCATGAACTTGGCACAAGCCGGCCGTCCAAACAGAGCGTTATACGGGCTTTGAATCTTGACCACTGCAAAGGTTAATGTCTCGGCCCTGGAATCATATTCATCCCCAAAGGCTACTTTGAAAGCGATCTTGCCTACAGGATACGCCAACTTACCAGGCACCACTCCATGGAAAACAGTATTGGACGGCTTAAGATTTTTGTCAGTCAACCCCATACGACGAAAAGTATCATAGTAAAGGATATTAATGCTGCTACCTCCATCCATGAGTACCTTAGTGAACTTGTACCCTCCAACCTAAGGTGCCACCACCAAAGCCAAGTGACCCAGATTATCAACCCGGGGCGGGTGATCCTGTCGACTCCACACAATGGGTTGCTCAGACCATCGCAAGTAACGGGGAATCGCCGGCTCAACGGCGTTCACAGCCCTTTTATGGAGCTTCTGATCCCGCTTGCATAAACTCGTGGTGAAGACGTGGTAATGCCCGCTATTCAGCTGCTTTGGATTATTTTGATAACTAGATTGCTGCTGCTGATTCCCCTGACCAGACTGCTAATGAAAACCTCCCTGATTGCCTTGATTGCGTTGGAAACCGGAATTAGAACCGCCTCCACCGTAACCCGGACCATGAGGGCCGGGACCTAAGCCACCATCCGGCCCGTGATTATCCTGGAAAAGATGGGAATTCCTGAATTCTTTCATGATGTAGCAATCCTTCCATAGATGGGAGGACGGCTTCTCACGCGATTCGTGCTTCGGACACGGCTGATTCAACAATGCTTCAAGGTTGAGTTTTGACCCTTCAGCCTGAGCCGACCTTCCCTTGCGCTGCTGGCTATAATTCCGCGCGCCAGTGTTGGCCACGAAGTCCGAATTCCCATCAGCTTTGCGCTTACCATTGCCACCCTGCTGCCCTTTCACACCGCTACTCTTCTTTCCCTTACCCGGCTTTTCCTCGTCAGACTCGGGGTCCTTGGTACTATCAGAGTCGGCATATTTGACAAGAGCCGCCATGAGCTCCCCCATATCATTACAGTGGCGCTTAAGCCGCCCAAGCTTCTGTTTAAGGGGCATAAAAGGACAATTCTTCTCTAACATTAAGACTGTTGAACCGGCGTTGATGTGATCCAATGAGTGCAGGATAGCCGAAACCCGGCGCACCCAATGGGTTGTTGACTCGCCCTCTTCTTGGACACAGGCGTCCAAATCCACAATTGACATAGGCTGCTTGCACGTATCTTTAAAATTCTAGATAAACCGGGCTTTTAACTCGGCCCATGATCCAATGGAGTTGGCTGGCAGCCCTTTCAACCAAGTACGGGTCGTTCCTTCCAACATCATGGTGAAGTACTTAGCACATGCCGCATCATCAACATCCAACAGCTCCATCACCATCTCATAACTCTCAACCCACGCTTCAGGGGGTAAGTCAGCTGTGTAGTTGGGCACCTTACGAGGACCCTTCAAATCCTTGGGTAAACGTACGTTACGTAAAGCCGGCACTAAACATGGCACTCCCAAGGTTCTGGAGGTTACACCTATCTCCACAGAAGTTGTCGGATAAACTGGAGTGTGCTGATGAGCCGCTTGCTGAGCCGCCAGCTCAGCCTCTCGACGTGCTCTGCCCTGGTCCACCAAATCCTGAGCACCATCACGCGCCTGGTCATGTCCACGAGGCTGGTTACGGCGCGTGTCACTGCTTGAAACGGCTGGTGAGTCAATGTGTCTGCTATAACTCTGGCTCGGGCGCGGGGTTGAGTGAGTCCTCTCACGAGTGTTAGAATAAGCTGCCTGTTGGGCCACAGCCGTCTGAAGCAATTCTCTGGCTCGTCGTATTTCCATTGCTGCTGGCGATTCACCTTCGACCGGTAGAGCCGCCTGTCGAGTTGTCGCAGCAATCATATTAGCCAAAGGGTTAGAATAATGACCTGGTGGCACTGGTACATACTGAGGCGGAGCAGTATTCAAACGGGGTGGCTCCGTTGTGCGCGGCTGTACCGGCACTCCAGCCCCAGGCGTCTCAACCCGGTTTATTTCCGGCGGGTTACTGGTCCCCGCTCCGGGCGTGTTAAAGAGGTTCCCCGCCTCGTAAACTGAAGGCAAATGAGTCCAATACCTTCTCCTCATGACCTCATTTGAAGCGTTTTGATCCATCGTGAGCCGGAAAGATTCTGACTGAATCCGCTATGCCTGAGCATCCAAACTAGCCCACTCTGTGGCCATCCTGACGTTCTCCGCGTCCAGCTCCTCCTTGGCATGTGCTATCTCGTCACGTAGTTTTGCAACCTCCGCGTTATGCTGAACTTGATTCGTCGGGTTAACCCCTGCTATTAACAATGTTGTCAGACGGTCTAGCAAGTCGGTCAAGGCCTGAGCCAGCGGGCGCCCAGGGCCTCCTGCCCCGGCAACCGTCACCGTTGCTGACCCGGAGATCATCGTTGCCGCGGTCGTAGAATTCTGCGCTGGCTGTGTATCGGCCATGAAAATTGCAACCCTATTTGGCGGCTCATAGGGGTCTGGAATACTATTGCCATCTGAATAACCCTCAAGCCGGCCGTCTTGCAGTTGATACAACGACTCAGGTTCGCCAGTGGACGACTCACCATCTGAGTAGACGACCGTCTCACCACTAGACATAGATCTATCCTCAGATTCCGCCCCATGGATGAATCCCACGAAGGCACGTTCCATGGCGGGCTGAACTCGGGCGGGTCGTGCACGCTGAGCCGTCTCGATGATGTCGGTGCAGATGTCCGGCTCAGGGCCCGGTCCGCCGATCTTGCAGATGAAGACGTGAATTCCGCTGAAGGGGACCCGGTACCCGTACTCAATTGAGCTGGCCTCGGGGCCCCAGCCTACATCGTCGATGTAGAGTTTGCCGCGACGACTCTTGGTCATCCGGCCCACAGCGTATCCCTTGATCCCTTCGAAGCTGCCCTTCAAGAACTCCAAACCACCGAGCGCTGGCCCCATGGTGGGCGCCAACTGTCGTGGAATTGTCACGGCAGATGTCCTAGTGTGAGACTTAGTCGTGGAGCCATCGCAACTAGGTTAGCTTAAAGGGGTTAAACGGGACAAAGGACACAGGGAGTTTATATTGGTTCGGCCCCTTGCGGTGAAGGTAAAGGCCTAATCCAGTTTGAGGTGGTATTGCTTGTGTTTCGATTACTAGGGAGCGAATACGCTTGACCTAGCTTTCAATCTCTTGTTTCTTGCCATAAACCGCCGTCAGGTTGTCCCTTTATATACACAGGTTGACGCCCACCAGCTCACGAAATCCCGGGCGGCTCATAAACAACGTGTCCGGCTCGGTGACTAATTACCCTTGCCTTACAATACAAGTCATACATATATGGCGGTTTACACCTATGGGCCTTAAGTCGCCTCTCGGGCTTCGGGCCCTTAGCAAGTCTGCTTCATGAACCGCCATCTTCAACATCATCATGGGCTTTGTCCTGATGAACCGCCATAGGTATAACCCGGCCCCTCCTTGGCGGGTCATACCCAATAGTTATATCCCCAACAGGGGGGCCGACCCCCTTCTCCTAGTCCTAATCGGCCTCCTGCCCAAGGGGGGCACACCAGCCCCTTGTGGGCCAGTGTGCTTCCCTCTTATGGCCCATAAGGCCCATAACTTCTCCCGGGGGGTTCCGGTAACCTCCCGGTACTCCGAAAAAATTCCTGAACCACTCGGAACCATTCCGATGTCCAAAAGAAACCTTCCAATATATGAATCTTTACCTCTCGACCATTTTGAGACTCCTCGTCATGTCCGTGATCTCATCCGGAACTCTAAACAAACTTTGGTTCATCAAATCACATAACTCATAATACAAATCATCATCGAACGTTAAGCGTGCAGACCCTACAGGTTCGAGAACTATGTAGACATGACCGAGACACCTTCCGGTCAATAACCAATAGTGGAACCTGGATGCTCATATTGGCTCCTACATATTCTACGAATATCTTTATCGGTCAAACCGCATAACAACATACGTTGTTCCCTTTGTCATCGGTATGTTACTTGCCCGAGATTCGATCGTCGATATCTCGATACCTAGTTCAATCTCGTTATCGGCAAGTCTCTTTACTCGTTCCGTAGTGCATCATCCCGTAACTAACTCATTAGTCACATTGCTTGCAAGGCTTATAGTGATGTGCATTACCGAGAGGGCCCAGAGATACCTCTCCGAAACACGGAGTGACAAATCCTAATCTCGATCTATGCCAACTCAACAAACACCATCGGAGACACCTGTAGAGCATCTTTATAATCACCCAGCTACATTTTGACGTTTGATAGCACACTAGGTGTTCCTCCGGTATTCGGGAGTTGCATAATCTCATAGTCTGAGAAACATGTATAAGTCATGAAGAAACCAATAGCAGAAAACTAAACAATCATTATGCTAAGCTAACGGATGGGTCTTGTCCATCACATCATTCTCTAATGATGTGATCCCGTTCATCAAATGACAACACATGTCTATGGCTAGGAAACTTAACCATCTTCGATTAACGAGCTAGTCAAGTAGAGGCATACTAGGGACACTCTGTTTGTCTATGTATCCACACATGTACTAAGTTTCCGGTTAATAACCAATAGCAGAACCTGGATGCTCATATTGGCTCCCACATATTCTACGAAGATCTTTATCGGTCAGACCGCATAACAACATACGTTGTTCCCTTTGTCATCGGTATGTTACTTGCCCGAGATTCGATCGTCGGTATCTCAATACCTAGTTCAATCTCGTTACCGGCAAGTCTGTTTACTCGTTCCGTAATACATCATCCCGCAACTAACTCATTAGTTGCAATGCTTGCAAGGCTTAACTGATGTGCATTACCGAGTGGGCCCAGAGATACCTCTCCGACAATCGGAGTGACAAATCCTAATCTCGAAATATGCCAACCCAACAAGTACCTTTGGAGACACCTGTAGAGCACCTTTATAATCACCCAGTTATGTTGTGACGTTTGGTAGCACACAAAGTGTTCCTCCGGTATTTGGGAGTTGCATAATCTCATAGTCATAGGAACATGTATAAGTCATGAAGAAAGCAATAGCAATAAACTAAACGATCATAGTGCTAAGCTAATGGATGGGTCTTGTCCATCACATCATTCTCTAATGATGTGATCCTGTTCATCAAATGACAACACATGTCTATGGCTAGGAAACTTAACCATCTTTGATTAACGAGCTAGTCAAGTAGAGGCATACTAGGGACACTCTGTTTGTCTATGTATTCACACATGTACTAAGTTTCCGGTTAATACAATTCTAGCATGAATAATAAACATTTATCATGATATAAGGAAATATAAATAACGACTTTATTATTGCCTCTAGGGCATATTTCCTTCAGTCTCCCACTTGCACTAGAGTCAATAATCTAGAGTACATCGCCATGTGATTTAACACCAATAGTTCACATCACCATGTGATTAGTTCACATCGCCATGTGACTAATACCCAAAGGGTTTTATAGAGTCAGTAATCTAGTTCACATTGCTATGTGATTAACACCCAGAGAGTACTAAGGTGTGATCATGTTTTGCTTGTGACAGAATCTTAGTCAATGTGTGTGTCACATTCAGAGCCGTATGTATTTTGCAAATTTCTATTCTGCACGGAGCTACTCTAGCTAATTGCGCACAGTTTTAATATGTATCCAGATTGAGACTTAGAGTCATCCGGATCAGTGTCAAAGCTTGCATCGGCGTAACTCTTTACGATGAACTCTTTGTCACCTCCATACCCGAGAAATATCTCTTTATTATGCTAAGGATAATTTTGACCGCTGTCCAGTGATCCACTCCTAGATCACTATTGTACCCTCTTGTCAAACTCATGGTGAGGTTCACAATAGGTCTCGTACACAGCATACACTGGTGCGCGTCGGTCCTAAACAAACAGTTTTTAACCCCTTTCCGCGACGGCATTTGGAGCCGTCGCCAAGTGAGTGTGGGCGATAGGGGGTCCTTCCCACACGACCCAGAAACCGCCGGGGATATGCCCTCCTGGTACACACGTTCGGCAAAATGAGGTCATGTGCGACCGGCGAGCGCTCAAATACGGAAATACGTACAGTAGAGCTAAAAATACAATTATAGGCGAAATTGTTTCCGGTCGCAAGTACATCCCACACAGTCAGTCCCCGCTAAACGTTTCCGTTCGTATGCACATCCCACACAGTCGCTCCAAGGAAAACGTTTCCGTTCACAGGTACATCACACACAATTTTTCCCATTAAATCGTTTGCGTTATTGAATGTATCACACACGGCCCGTAGAAGAAACTGTGTGGCAAAGGCTGTCCATCACACACAGTTTTTATTTTGTAAACGTTTGCGCAAGGTGGCCTGACGCAAACAGTTTTCAAGAGAAAGTCGTGTGTGTGATTGTTCATTGATCCAACACGGTTTATTCCTAGAAACTGTGTGCGTTGCCTGAGGGCATCGCCCACGGTATTTTTTCAACAACCGTTTGCAATAGCAAAACCCAATTAGCAGGCTAATTCGCCATTAGCAGGCTAATTATCCAATTATTCATAATCCATTTATTAATCTAATTGACATTTCATATTAAGCACACAATACATTTCATTTCCATATTAAGGAAGCAGAATTTCATAATTGAAATACATCAGAGTACAACATGATATAGCTTCAGCACTCAGCTACCCCATTACACAACTGCACCAGCAGCAAGTTCCACATGCAACATGTAGAACCTTTCGAAATTAGCATCATAGACGGTATATAGACAGATGCATCTCATCTGGAAAACTGCTGAAGCGGAAGGCGAATATTGAGCCTTCATTCATGTTGAAGGTCTTCGCAACTTTAGGCCAGTGCCTATGGATGATTGACCATCCATCCTTCGTCCTCTTCAGGAACACTTCAATATTGAACTGTGGGTGTTGTATGAAAACCTTCCTCGCCTCCTGACCATATAGGTGGTTTGAGAGGTAATCATCAGTGAACTGCTTTGAAAAGGCCTGAAAACAAGGATGTGCATAAATATCTTCTCTATATTGGAAATGGGGCAAAAGAATAAAAAAAGGCAAGGTATAATAGTTAGTACCATCTTGTAGTGAACTGATGTCTTCTTCATTGCGCAGACAAAGATCTTGTTGTTTTTTGTCGCTAATTCCTTTATCCTAACAATCTTTCTGAGTTTCTTGATTTGATTGATATTCATGGACAACTCATTTCCCCATATGCAAAAAGGGTCGAACAGTGGGTCAAAACCTCTGACAGCAGGACCTACATGTGCAAGACCAAATTGTTAAAAATCTAAATATTAGAATGGTTCCTGCAATTGCACAATAATGTGCTATTAGACAACGGACCATGCACGTGCTAACCTCGATTGTAAACCTCAGTGCTTCCCATTGTTTCCCTGCAACACATATAAGGTAGTTAGTCATCAGGTTAAGTAAGGGTTCGCATGCTATCAGTAAAATATGTTGATGAAAAATAATCACATTGCAGATTCATCAGATTAATTCAAGCCACACGGAAAACCCATTTATCCAAACTAAGCATGATTAAGAACTAGGAAATATAGCACTTGTATATGTTTCTCATGTATTAAGTGCAGCCAAATTCGATTTATTCCTCACATGCACAACAATACAAAATTCTACCCACGACAATTGGACATCGCATTGCAGAATTGAACCAAGCAGTTAACTAAACACCACAACAAATGAACCAAACATTAAATGAGCACCACATTGCACAATATAACATACTCCTAATAGAAGATCAGACAGTTAACCAAACAGTTAACTACAGCCAATTGTAGCAATTGTATTTGTTTCTCATGTATTTACTACAGCCAAATTCAATTTATTCCTCACATGGTATACGATAACAGAAGGCACCCACAATTTTGTAAAGATAAATTCGATTTATTTCTCACATGGAAGACAATACAAAATTGCAGCCTGAAGAATTAAACATCACATTTGCAGAATTGAACCAAACAGTTAACTAAAGACGACAACTAATTAACAAATCGGTTAATAAGTGAGCACCACACCGCACGACATATAGAACATATACACTAGAGCAACAGATTGCATGGTAAAATTATATAGCACAATTCACTAGAATTTGTGAAGGAAAGGCAGGAGCAGCACACGCAATGGGTAAACCGAGCATGCTTAACCGGCGTAGCTAGCAAATGGCAAAGTGCTCCTTCATGATCTGGGGGTCGGCACGAATGGCAGCCATCGCGACCTCATCTGCGCGTGCGGCCGCGATTTGCTTCTCCGCTGCCAAATGCTCCTTGAGGTCCTGGCTATACTGCATGCACCATGGCTTAGGCCGGCGCTTATTTGGTGGAGGGGGCGGTGATTTGGGTGGAAGGTGTTGCGTTCGCGCCGGCGGTCGGGGCATGTGGGATGTGGAAGGAGGAGGAGGATGGGGGTCGGGTGTGGATTACCTACCTGGATAGAGGAGGCCGAGCAGCGTGAAGGAGGGTCGCCGATGAGGAGGCGGCGCTGCAAGCAAGGAGTGAAGGTTTCAACTTGGAAAGGAAGGCGGAAATGTGGCTTTTGGTAAGGGGGAGGGGCGGGGAGGTAGATATTTCCGCGGAAGCCGAAAATTTGGAATCGCTTCAGCGAAAAAACTTGCGCGCAAAGTGTCATCACACACGGTCCCTTATTCAGAACTGTGTACGATATGTGGACATCACACACGATTCAGATAGCTTAACCCGTGTGTGATGAGTTTGAACGTCAAAAGTTTTGGTTCGAATTTCCATGGTTACAGTGGTCATCCACGTCATTGCATAATTTGGGTACACAAAGGAGGCTACAACACACCCACACTTCTTAATCGAGCAAGTTCAGCAATTAAACAGAGCTAGCTGACCTAAACATTACTCTAACAAATTAAAGACCAGCGCTCTTAATTAAACAAAACAAAGAGTACTACTATGGCTGGTGCTCGTCGATCTCCGCCGCCGCCTCCATGTCCAGCTCGCGCCCGACGGTCTCCTGGGGAAGGGGCTCCATGGCATCCATCGCACCATATTCGGCAAGCATCTCGCCATCCGCATCTGCCATCTCTTTGGAAAAGGCCGCCACGAGCTGGGCGTGGGTGGACGCGATCTGGGCTTGGACGGGCTCCGTAGTCGCAAGGTATGCGGTGGAGGAACAGACGGCTGCTCGAACGCGCTCGGCGATTGCCAGCTCTTCGGTCGTGGGTTGCCGACCGTTGTCGGAGAAGCTTCGTTCGATTTGTGTGGTGACCGCCAGGAGCTGGGCGTGGGTGGCCTCGACATGGTCATGGGCGGCCTCCATCAGGGCTAAGGCCACCGCTGCGGAACGGACAGCTCCTGTGCCGCTCTCGCCAGTTGCTATCCCCGAGGCAGATGTTGCTGCCGCCACCTAAGAAGCAACAGCGGCCGTTTGGGCTGCCTTTGCCGCCTGATCGCAGATTGCGGCCGCGCTCATGCACCTTGTTAGCACGTGCATGGCGGCTGCGGCCGCGCTCCCGCCGGAGTGGGCCACCGAAGTTGCCCTCACGACGTGGGTCCACGTGCCCACCTTTCACCGGCAACGATTGAACAGTGAAATGATATTTGCCGACGCACCTTCTCGCGTAAGCCATAGGCGTACTATACACCGACGGTGCTCCAGGATTTTTGTGCTGCATCTCACACGGTTGCTGATAATAAACTGTGTGCGATCTACTTGATTTTTCATCTTGATTTGAATTACATAATGGGGTCACAGCGGCAATGGACGGTGTTTGAATTGCTAGACCTTTTATCTGGAGTGAACATGCAACTATATGTGTGTCGTGAAAGAATTGGAATTATTCAGGGTTCGTTTGAACATTTTATACATTAAATTGGTTTTCTAGCCATTTCAGGTGAACAATTCAAATTTGAACTACATGCACATGCTCCAGTGCATATAAATTGGTTGAAAAATCAAATCTATGTCCTTGGGTGCATGCTTATAGGTCCCATGCAAGAAATGGGAATGAATTTCAAACACCAGGGCACCGTTGATTGCCGGCAAAACATTGAGATGCCTGATTTTTAAATTCTAGTAAATCAAAAACTCATCTGAAATTCATGAAACTTGGCATGCCATCATGGAGCGGCATCAACATGCCGTGATAATTTTTTTCCCATTTGGGCCAGGTTTGGGTATATGCTTCTTACAAACCGGAGCTTCTCACAACAAGCATGATGGTTTTCGGTTGCGAACGTCCCACCTTTGGGGACGAAATGATATCCATTACCTCTTGTTGCTTTCAGATTTTTTCTCGTGTCAACATAGAAAACAAGAGTGTTGTGTGAATTTTTGTGATTTTTTGGGGTTCGTTTGGACATTTTCATGCATTAACTGAGTTTTCAATGCATTTAGGTGCATAATTCAAATTTGAACTACATACACATGCTCCAGTGCATATAAATTGGTTGAAAAGACAAATCTGTGTCCTTGGGTGCATGCTTAGGTCCCATGCAAGAAATGGGAATGAATTTCAAACACCAGGGCACCGTTGATTGCCGGCAAAACATTGAGATGCCTGGTTTTTAAATTCTAGTAAATCCAAAACTCGTCTGAAATTCATGAAACTTGGCATGCTATCATGGAGCGGCATCAACATGCCGTGATAAATTTTTTGTCCCATTTGGGGGCAAGGTTTGGGTATATGCTTCTTACAAACCGGAGCTTCTCACAACAAGCTTGATGGTTTTCGGTAGGGAACGTCCCACCTTTGAGGACGAAACGATATCCATTGCCTCTTATTGCTTTCAAAGTTTTTCTCGTGTCAACATAGAACAACAGGAGTGTTGTGTGAATTTTTGTGATTTTTCGGGGTTTGTTTGGACATTTTCATGCATTAACTGAGTTTTCAATGCATTTCTGTGCATAATTCAAATTTGAACTACATGCAGATGCTCCAGTGCATATAAATTGGTCGAAAAATCAAATATGTGTCCTTGGGTGCATGCTTAGGTCCCATGCAAGAAATGGGAATGAATTTCAAACACCAGGGCACCGTTGATTGACGGCAAAACATTGAGATGCCTGGTTTTTAAATTCTAGTAAATCCAAAACTCATCTGAAATTCATGAAACTTGGCATGCTATCATGGAGCGGCTTCAACATGCCGTGGTACAAATTTTGTCCCATTTGGGGCAGGTTTGGGTATATGCTTCTCACAAACCGGAGCTTCTCACAACAAGCATGATGGTTTTCGGTAGGGAACGTCCCACCTTTAGGGACGAAACGATATCCATTGCCTTTTATTGCTTTCAAATTTTTTTCTCATGTCAAGATAGAACAACAGGAGTGTTGTGTGAATTTTTGTGATTTTTTGGGGTTTGTTTGGACATTTTTATGCATTAACTGAGTTTTCAATGCATTTATGTGCATAATTCGAATTTGAACTACATGCACATGCTCCAGTGCATATAAATTGGTCAAAAAATCAAATATGTGTCCTTGGGTGCATGCTTAGGTCCCATGCAAGAAATGGGAACGAATTTCGAACACCAGGGCACCGTTGATTGCCGGCAAAACATTGAGATGCCTGGTTCTTAGATTATAGTAAATCCAAAACTCGTCTGAAATTCATGAAACTTGGCATGCTATCATGGAGCGGCATCAACATGTCGTGGTACAAAATTTGTCCCATTTGGGGCAGGTTTGGGTATATGCTTCTCACAAACTAGAGCTTCTCAAAACAAGCATGATGGTTTTCGGTAGGGAATGTCCCACCTTTGGGGACGAAACAATATCCATTGCCTCTTATTGCTTTCAAAACTTTTTCTCGTGTCAACATAGAACAACAGGAGTGTTGTGTGAATTTTTGTGATTTTTCGGGGTTCGTTTGGACATTTTTATGCATTAACTGAGTTTTCAATGCATTTATGTGCATAATTCAAATTTGAACTACATGCACATGCTCCAATGCATATAAATTGGTTGAAAAATCAAATCTATGTCCTTGGGTGCATGCTTACGTCCCATGCAAGAAATGGGAATAAATTTCAAACACCAGGGCACCGTTGATTGCCGGCAAAACATTGAGATGCCTGGTTTTTAAATTCTAGTAAATCCAAAACTGGTCTGAAATGCATGAAACTTGGCATGCTATCATGGAGCGGCATCAACATGCCATGGTACAATTTTTTTCCCATTTGGGGCAGGTTTGGGTATATGCTTCTCACAACAAGCATGATGGTTTTCGGTAGGGAACGTCCCACCTTTGGGGTCGAAACGATATCCATTGCCTCTTATTGCTTTCAAATTTTTTTCTCGTGTCAACATAGAACAACAGGAGTGTTGTGTGAATTTTTGTGATTTTTCGGGGTTCGTTTGGACATTTTTATGCATTAACTGAGTTTTCAATGCATTTATGTGCATAATTCAAATTTGAACTACATGCACATGCTCCAGTGCATATAAATTGGTTAAAATCAAATATGTGTCCTTGGGTGCATGCTTAGGTCCCATGCAAGAAATGAGAATGAATTTCAAACACCAGGGCACCATTGATTGCCGGCAAAACATTGAGATGCCTGGTTTTTAAATTCTAGTAAATCCAAAATTCTGATAACCAGTCACATGACACCACGTGTCTTGGTTTTAATGGCTATAGGAGGTGCCGTGCGGACAGCTGCTTGACCTTGACTAAACGGGAGGCGTGCGAGCGCCGTCCGGTGCGCAGACTGACCGAGAGGCGTGCAAGCTGTCCTCGAGTGCGCGGGCTCACCGGGAAGCGTGCGAGCTGTACGCTGCGCAGGCTCACTGGGAAGCGAGCCCTTTGACTTCCATGGCCGCCCGCCTTGCTCGCATCCTCTCCATTAATAGCGCCCAAGCCGTAGTTTAATTTGCTTTTTAAATAGACAACACTCATCACAAACGTTTTAGTTAGAACACCCGTATGCAAACCGACAGCTTCCCCAGGAAGCCAAGAGAAAATGTGTCGAGCAGGATTTTTGCAGCTCTTGATCGCAAACGTTATAGATAGAACACCCGTATGAAAAGTGAGAGCAGCGCAGAATTTGTGCATCCCTTCAATGCAAACGGTTGTTTTGGGTGACCCGTGTGCAACCACGTACAAACAATTTGGTCAGATTTGTCAATCCTTGTAACACTGCGATTTGTCAAAATATGAAGCTAAAAATCACTAGCAGTATCTAATTTTTGCAACTAAAATTCAGTAATTAAGCATAGATTTCATTCATAGATTAAGCAGACATTCTTAATTTATACAAACAGTTCAACTCGACAGCTGAACCGACCAAACTTTTCCCCAATTGTTGCCAACCATGTACTGAAATAGCTAGTTCAACTATATATACTAGCTAATTTTAAGTACGTTGTACAGTTCCACCGCATCTATAGTCAGATGAACTGAACAAAATAGCCCCTAAATACTACTACTACTGCGGAGCGGCTTTGTACTACTTCCGGCTGCCTCTCCTCTGTCGAGCGCGCTCAGTAAGAGGCGGAGGAGGAGGAGCCTACCGACAAGCTGGGCAACCGCAATGTGGTGCCTGCCGCTAATGCAGCTTCAGCGACGCTCACCTCGAACGCCCTCTGCCGCTCCAGACGACCCCTCTCGAAGTGGTGGTTCTCCTCGTAGATCTCCTGATTACTCGCCTCTGAGGCGGCGTGTGACACGGCCACGGCGGCGGTAAGGCTCTTTGCATGCTCGACGAGGCGCTCCTCCTCCTCCCGCAGGAACTCGGTGTAGCGCGCAAGGTCGTTGACGCACGTGCGGGCATCCACCTCCGCCTCCCGCCTTCGGGCGGCGGTGGCAGAGCGGGTGATGACCCCGGCGGTCGACGGTGGGCTGGCGGCCACGGCGGCCGACGACGGGGTGGGGCAGCGACACTACAAGGTCTGGGGCAGCGACAAAAACAAACTGAACTCCCTGGTTGACCTCGCCTCAGCCATCATCGACCCCTACTACGCGAAGATGAAGAATGATATCAATAAGGACAAGAACGCCTGGCACAGTGTGTGGCATAAGAGACTGGATGAACAACATGTCAAGTACGCGGCCATGGACGCGTACACAAGCTACGAGATGTACAGGCGGATCGTTGACATGAGGAATTGTCTTCGTCCTGACAAAGACGAGGGATCGAGCCACATAGCAGTGGCAGGAGCGTCACAAGAAGTAGATGGCTAGATGATCATTTCTCCTACTTTAGAATGCATGCAATTGTTTATTAAGGTGTGTGTGAATGATCTGTATAGTCACTTATGTAATTGGATGTTTATTTCAGTATATATATATATATATATATATATATATATATATATATATATATATATACATGTTATTCTACTGTAGACAGAGCAATTCACACGGCTTATTAGCAGCAATCGTCTGTGTTATTATTGGTCTTCGCACACATTTCATATTACGGACCTGTTTGCCGCGTATCACACACATCTTGTTCAGTTGAACCGTTTCCATTGTGTTGCCTAATCACACACAGTTCATCCCAGTGAACCGTATGCTGTATATCGCACACGCCTTTATCTGGCTGCTCGTTTCTTTTGTTCCTCCTCATCCCAAACAGTTAATTGAGCTGAATCGTATGCCTTGCATCGCACACGCAACTAAAATCTGAACCGTGTTTGATGCATCCTTCATCGCAAACGTTTTGTACCTTTTTAATGGTTTTTTACACCATCGTTTGCGATTATGGCATCGCACACAATTTCGTTGAAGGGTCTCTGATCGTAGTGTCGCGTTTGGACATCCTGCAGTAGTGATAGCATAGTTCATAGAACCTATGACTGAGGCATAGGGAATGGATTTTCATTCTCTTTCTATTTTCTGCCATGGTCGGGTTTTGAGTCTTTACTCAACTTCACACCTTGCAACACAGGTAAGAACTCCTTCTTTGATTGTTCCATTTTGAACTACTTCAAAATCTTGTCAAGGTATGTACTCATTGAAAAAACTTATCAAGCGTCTTGTTCTATCTCTATAGATCTTGATGCTCAATATGTAAGCAGCTTCACCGAGGTATTTCCTTCAAAAATTCTTATTCAAGTATCCTTTTATGCTACCCAGAAATACTGTATCATTTCCAATCAACAATACGTCATCCACATATAATATTAGAAATGCTACAGAGCTCCCACTCACTTTCTTGTAAATACATGCTTCTCCAAAAGTCTGTATAAAACCATATGCTTTTATCACACTATCAAAACGTTTATTCCAACTCCGAGAGGCTTGCACCAGTCCATAAATGGATCGCTGGAGCTTGCACACTTTGTTAGCATCCTTTGGATCGATAAAACCTTATGGTTGCATCATATGCAACTCTTCTTCCAGAAATCCATTCAGGAATGCAGTTTTGACATCCATTTGCCAAATTTCATAATCATAAAATGCGGCAATTGCTAACATGATTCGGACAGACTTAACAATCGCTACGGGTGAGAAGGTGCTACCTCTTGAGCACTGCGTTGGTTTTCCCTTGAAGAGGAAAGGGTGATGCAGTAAAGTAGCGTAAGTATTTCCCTCGGTTTTTGAGAACCAAGGTATCAATCCAGTAGGAGGTCACGCTCAAGTCCCTTGCACCTACACAAACAAATAAGAACCTCGCAACCAATGTGATAAAGGGGTTGTCAATCCCTTCACGGTCACTTACGAGAGTGAGATCTGATAGAGATGATAAGATAATATTTTTGGTATTTTTATGATAAAGAGTAAAAGTAAAGAAAGCAAGTAAACAGTAATGGAAATAACGGGAGATTAATATGATGGAAAATAGACCCGGGGGCCATAGGTTTCACTAGTGGCTTCTCTCAAGATAACATAGGTATTACAGTGGGTGAAAAATTATTGTCGAGAAATTGATAGAATTGAGCATAGTTATGAGAATGTCTAGGTATGATCATGTATATAGGCATCACGTCCGTGACAAGTAGACCGAAACGATTCTGCATCTACTACTATTACTCCACACATCGACCGCTATCCAGCATGCATCTAGAGTATTAAGTTCATAAAATAGAGTAATGCTTTAAGCAAGATGACATGATGTAGAGGGATAAACTCATGCAATATGATATAAACCCCATATTTTTATCCTCGATGGCAACAATACAATACATGCCTTGCTGCCCCTGCTGTCACTGGGAAAGGACACCGCAAGATTGAACCCAAAGCTAAGCACTTCTCCCATTGCAAAAAGATCAATCTAGTAGGCCAAACCAAACTGATAATTAGAAGAGACTTGCAAAGATAACCAATCATACATAAAAGAATTCACAGAAGATTCAAATATTGTTCATAGATAATCTTGATCATAAACCCACAATTCATCGGATCTCGACAAACATACCGCAAAAGAAGATTACATTGAATAGATCTCCAAGAGAATCGAGGAGAACTTTGTATTGAGATCCAAAGAGAGAGAAGAAGCCATCTAGCTAATAGCTATGGACCCGAAGGTCTGAGGTAAACTACTCACACATCATTGGAGAGGCTATGGTGTTGATGTAGAAGCCCTCCGTGATCAATGCCCCCTCCGGCAGGACGCCGGAAAATGCCCCAAGATGGGATCTCACGGGTACAGAAGGTTGCGGCGGTGGAATTAGGTTTTCGTGGTCGCTTCTGATGGTTTGGGGGTACGTAGGTATATATAGGAGGAAGAAGTAGGTCGATGGAGCCACGAGGGGCCCACGAGGGTGGAGGGCGCGCCGGGGGGGTAGGCGCGCCCCTACCTCGTGGCCTCCTCGTCTGTTGCTTGACATCCACTCCAAGTCCTCTAGATCACGTTTGTTCCAAAAATCACGTTCCCGAAGGTTTCATTCCGTTTGGACTCCGTTTGATATTCTTTTTCTGTGAAACACTGAAATAGGCAAAAAAACAGCAATTTGGGCTGGGCCTCCGGTTAATAGGTTAGTCCCCAAAATAATATAAAAGTGTATAAATAAGCCCATTAAACATCCAAAACAGGATATATAATAGCATGGAACAATCAAAAATTATAGATACGTTGGAGAAGTATCATAAGGTCTCGTCGTAGTCAACTCCTTGAACTTGTCGAAAACCTTTCGCAACAAGTCGAGCTTTGTAGACAGTAATATTACCGTCAGCGTCAGTCTTCTTCTTGAAGATCCATTTATTCTCTATGGCTTGCCGATCATCAGGCAAGTCAACCAAAGTCCACACTTTGTTCTCATACATGGATCCCATCTCAGATTTCATGGCCTCAAGCCATTTCGTGGAATCTGGGCTCATCATCGCTTCCTCATAGTTCGTAGGTTCGTCATGGTCAAGTAACATGACCTCCAGAACAGGATTACCGTACCACTCTGGCGCGGATCTTACTCTGGTTGAACTACGAGGTTCGGTAGTAACTTGATCAGAAGTTTCATGATCATCATCATTAGCTTCCTCACTAATTGGTGTAGGAATCACTGGAACTGATTTCTGTGATGAACTACTTTCCAATAAGGGAGTAGGTACAGTTACCTCATCAAGTTCTACTTTCCTCCCACTCACTTCTTTCGAGAGAAACTTCTTCTCTAGAAAGGATTCATACTTAGCAACGAATATCTTGCCTTCGGATCTATGATAGAAGGTGTACCCAACAGTTTCCTTTGGGTATCCTATAAAGCCGCATTTCTCCGATTTGGGTTCGAGCTTATCAGGTTGAAACTTTTTCACATAAGCATCACAACCCCAAACTTTAAGAAATGACAGCTTAGGTTTTTTTTGCCAAACCACAGTTCATACGGGGTCGTCTCAACGGATTTAGATGGTGCCCTATTTAACGTGAATGCAGCTGTCTCTAATGCATAACTCCAAAACGATAGTGGTAAATCGGTAAGAGACATCATAGATCACACCATATCTAACAAAGTACGGTTATGACGTTCGGACACACCATTACGCTATGGTGTTCCAGGTGGCGTGAGTTGTGAAACTATTCCACATTGTTCCAAATGAAGACCAAACTCATAACTCAAATATTCACCTCCACGATCAGATCGTAGAAACCTTATTTTCTTGTTACGATGATTTTCCACTTCACTCAGAAATTCTTTGAACTTTTCAAATGTTTCAGACTTATGTTTCATCAAGTAGATATACCCATATCTACTCAAATCATCTGTGAAGGTCAAAAAATAACTATACCCGCCGCAAGCCTCAACACTCATCGGACCGCATACATCAGTATGTATTTTTTCCAATAAGTCAGTTGCTCGCTCCATTGTTCCGGAGAACGGAGTCTTAGTCATCTTGACCATGAGGCATGGTTCGCAAGCATCAAGAGATTCATAATCAAGTTGAAAGGACCACGATGTCGCCTAGAGGGGGGGTGAATAGGCGTTTTAAAATCTTTTACGGATTTGGCTATATCCTAATGCGGAAATAAACTAAGCGGATACTTTTCAAGCACAAAACCTAAATATACTAGGATCACTAAGTGCACCAACAACTTAGCATAAACAAGATGAGAACAACGATGATATGAGTAAGCACAAGTAAGTTACACAAACTTACTCAATGTATATCACGAGATATGGAAACGAATAATACACACACCCACAAGTAGGCAATACAAGCTTACACAAATTGTATCACAATATATGGAATTGAATGATTCAAGCAAACTCAAGTAAGCACTACGAGCTTACACAAGATATGTTACAAGCTAGCAATTCACACTAAACACAAGATAGAGCAATAGTAGGAAGTATGAATTGCGGACTATAAAATGTTGGCCTAAATAATCTCTACGATATGGTAACCAACACAATATAATGAGGACAACAAGAATAGTGTATGCGCGGTCAAGTGACCAAGGTAAACCACAAGTAAGGAGTTAGGGTTAGGGATAACCGAAGTCACGGAGACGATGATGTATCCCGATGTTCACTTCCTTGGAGGGAAGCTAGTCACCGTTAGAGAGGTGGATGTTACCACGAAGGCACACCAACTGAAGGAAATATGCCCTAGAGGCAATAATAAAGTTATTATTTATTTCCTTATATCATGGTAAATGTTTATTATTCATGCTAGAATTGTATTAACCGGAAACATAATACATGTGTGAATACATAGACAAACAGAGTGTCACTAGTATGCCTCTACTTGACTAGCTCGTCAATCAAAGATGGTTATGTTTCCTAGCCATAGACATGAGTTGTCATTTGATTAACGGGATCACCTCATTAGGAGAATGACGTGATTGACTTGACCCATTCCGTTAGCTTAGCACTCGATCGTTTAGTATGCTGCTATTGCTTTCTTCATGACTTATACATGTTCCTATGACTATGAGATTATGCAACTCCTGTTTACCGGAGGAACACTTTGTGTGCTACCAAACGTCACAACGTAACTGGGTGATTATAAAGGTGCTCTACAGGTGTCTCCAAAGGTACTTGTTGGGTTGGCGTATTTCGAGATTAGGATTTGTCACTCCGATTGTCGGAGAGGTATCTCTGGGCCCACTCGGTAATGCACATCACTATAAGCCTTGCAAGCATTGTAACTAATGAGTTAGTTACGGAATGATGTATTACGGGACGAGTAAAGAGACTTGCCGGTAACGAGATTGAACTAGGTATCGAGATACCAACGATCGAATCTCGGGCAAGTAACATACCGATGACAAAGGGAACAACGTATGTTGTTATGCGGTCTGACCGATAAAGATCTTCGTAGAATATGTGGGAACCAATATGAGCATCCAGGTTCCGCTATTGGTTATTGACCGGAGAGGTGTCTCGGTCATGTCTACATAGTTCTCGAACCCGTAGGGTCCGTACGCTTAACGTTACGATGACAGTTATATTATGAGTTTATGTGTTTTGATGTACCGAAGGAGTTCGGAGTCCCGGATGAGATCGGGGACATGACGAGGAGTCTCGAAATGACCGAGACGTAAAGATCGATATATTGGACGACTATATTCGGACTTCTGAAAGGTTCCGAGTGATTCAGGTATTTATCGGAGTACCGGAGAGTTACGGGAATTCGCCGGGGAGAAGTATTGGGCCTTATTGGGCCATACGGGAATAGAGGAGAGAGGCCAAAAGGAAGGAGGCGCGCACCCCCCCCCCCTCTGGTCCGAATTGGACAAGGGGTGCAGCCCCCTTTTCCTTCTCCCTCTCCCCCTCTTTCCTTCTCTCCTACTCCAACAAGGAAAGGAGGAGTCCTACTCCCGGTGGGAGTAGGACTCCCCCCTTGGCGCGCCCTCCTCCTAGGCCGGCCGCCTCCCCCCTTGCTCCTTTATATACGGGGGCAGGGGGCACCCCATAGACACGACAATTGATCTATCTATCTCTTAGCCGTGTGGGGTGCCCCCCTCCACCATATTACACCTCGATAATATCGTAGCGGTGCTTAGGCGAAGCCCTACGTCGGTAGAACATCATCATCGTCACCACGCCGTCGTGCTGACGAAACTCTCCCTCGACACTCGGCTGGATCGGAGTTCGAGGGACGTCATCGAGCTGAACGTGTGCTGAACTCGGAGGTGTCGTGTGTTCGGTACTTGATCGGTCGGATCGTGAAGACGTACGACTACATCAACTGCGTTATGTTAACGCTTCCGCTTTCGGTCTACGAGGGTACGTGGACAACACTCTCCCCTCTCGTTGCTATGCATCACCATGATCTTGCGTGTTCGTAGGAAATTTTTTGAAATTACTACGTTCCCCAACACCAACGCCACGAAGGCTCACCCTCTTCTCCTTGAGATATCACCACGATGATCCCCAACCACTAGTGGTAGACCTTGAGGTGGCCTCCAAACCTTCACAAACTTTCCGGGGGACAAATCACAAGTTGATTCCTCACCGGAGCACTCCTACCGCCTAGGAGTCTCCAACCTCCAAGAGTAACAAGATCAAGGGGGAAATGCTCAAGACTTGCTCAAATCACGAATTACTTTGGTCAAGAGAAGGAGAGGGAGTGGATCTTCACTTGAGTGGAACCTCTCTCAAGAACTCTCACAAATCTCTCCGGGATCTAAGATTTGAGGTAGGAGAAAGGAGACGGAGCTTTTCTTCAAGTGTGGGTCAAGATAGTTGTGTTGCTCAACCCCTCCACGAAGTAGTGAAGGGGTATTTATAGTGTGGCCCCAAATGTGGCCGTTGGGG
Source organism: Triticum aestivum (assembly GCF_018294505.1). Lineage (NCBI taxonomy): Eukaryota > Viridiplantae > Streptophyta > Magnoliopsida > Poales > Poaceae > Triticum > Triticum aestivum. Next base: position 80,053,623 of record NC_057814.1, on the reverse strand, counting down.
TGGAATTCTGCTTAGGAAAGTGTCGGACGTCCGGTGGCAAAACAGGCACCGGACGTCCGACGGCTGTAGCACGCCATCAGACGAATGTAGCAGGATATTTGCGAAACGGGTTTGTCGGACATCCGACACTTGCCGGACGTCCGGGCACCGGACGTCCGATAAGTACCGGAAATCCGTCCGTTTGCTTCTGGATTGGCGCACCGGATTTCCGGACGTTACCGGATGTCCCGCCAAAATAACAGCAGGAACCCCAAAACTAAAACATGCATAACTTTCACGTCCGGACTCCGATTTTGATGATCTTGGGCTCGTTTTGAAGCTATGGAAAATCTCCAGGTCCTCACATAGAGAACCACCCAAGATAAACCAAAATGGAGGGTGCAAAGTATGCAAATGTTAGATCATATCTTTTGGGAAACTATTTGGCTTTGGCTTTTCTTTGGTATATAGGATATGAGTGGAATTGTGTATAGAAGATGTTGACTTGATCAAATCCATCACAAACCCCTTCGATCCCCTATTAATAGTGCGGGATCCCTATAACTCAAGAATCATAAAAGAGCTACACCACATAGCTTATCGAGAATCCATTCTTGAGTGTATATGTTTCTTTGGTGGTCATCACTCCACAACACTAACGTCAAAGGAACTAATACCTTCGACACGAGTCGTTCACTTGAGCTTGATGTTGATGTTTCTTCTGGCTCAAGATGAAGGCAAGACATTGGTGAAGTATTCAAGTCTATCCCCCATACATAATGTGGGAAGCTTTGCTTTGTATGCATCTTCACTTGTCCATCATGTGATAATCCACAAGCTTTAAGCATGTAATCCTTTGGGATGGTTATCTTGAACTTTCCCTTGTCAACCATGATCACCAACACTTGATGTCATCCTCTCACAGACACTTGAAATCTCTTTCTCGATGCGAGCCCATGAGAATCACCTAACCCTCAAAAACATTGACAACACATAGTATGGGTTAGTACACAGAGTGCAATTGATAATTTCTTATCATACCACAAGATCCTATGTGGTGCATCATTTGCGCTCGTGTGTTGACCAATTAGAGTTTGATCTTTGAGCTTCATCTTGGTCAACCTATATCTATACTCCATGCTTAATCTTGACGTCTTGAAGGGTATATTAATTCTTCACTTGAATAGCTTGCTTGAATACTTGATCAATCATGACTCAACACATGAGTCCATTATGATCATATCTTTGAGCCACTCCTAGAATTCATCATTCAAATCATCCTTTTAAGATCTTGATCCATTATGGCTCAAACCATAGCTCTAAGCATGGCAACCCTTAAGATACTCCAGTGAACTTCATTTTGATCATCTCAATGTAATTGTTGCTTCAAAGGAGTTGTCTTCCATTATTCTTCAATCATATTTCAATGGGACTGACCTTCAAATGTATATCTCAATGCAACCATTAGTCCATAAGGATTGTCATTAATTACCAAAACCACACATGGGGACTACATGTACTTTCAATCTCCCCCATTTTGGTAATTGATGACAATCTCAACCAGAGGGTTTATATAATGAATTTGTTTTTACACAAGCACACAATTTTTTCGAGGATAAGTTGTATACTTGCGGTGATTTTGATAGCATTAATTATCACAAAGAAACTTGATGTTTATCAAAACCGTTTGTACTAAGATCAAAACACTACACAAGCTTTTGATGTTAGTAAGACCGCAATATATAGAGCAAGCTCCCCCACAATATATGCATGTGTGAATGAACTTTAAATTTCATTGCATATATTGGTTGATATAAACTAGTTGGAGTTTTCTCTATATATTCATTCATGCAACAAGCATATATAACTAGGGTGGATATGCATGAATGACAATAAGAACTTCAAAAGATATTTATCTTAAACCCTCTAAACTTCTCCCCCATTGGCAACAAATGCCAAAATGGAAGACAAAACATCTAGAAGACCAATATAGTATGAGTTCCTCCTTGATGTGTGCATATCACAAAATGTGAGTGAACGCAAATGCACATATACAATAATGAACAATTTGAGGATCTCAGAATCTATAGAATGCAAAGGATATGAAGACATGTGAGGAAAACAGTCAAAACACATGAGTGCGCAAGATTATATGTCAAACATACAAGCACTCACAACACAACCTCTTACCGAAGCCACCATTAGAATAAGAGGAAACAAACAAAGTGGCCGGCAAGGAATAAATGATATCAAGGAAAGATATGAACTTTCTCATGTATAAAAATTTATGGGTGTCCAATCATAATCATGATATGTATCCACAAAGAAACTTTGCATACACAAAATAGACGCAATTGATAAGAACATGATATACACAAGTGAATCCATTATTATACAACTGAAACCTAGTCATAATAGCAAGGCACATGGCACAAATTGATCTCATTTGCATAACACAAAGTGAAGCAAGCAATCAAAAGATCCGACAAGCCAAAAGGATAAAAGAATATTATGATTTGGGCAAAGGAGTGTTCTAAGGAAAATAGAGAAGCTCCCCATGATTTGTGCACTATTTAGAGTTTTTGTATTTGGATGCAAGTGCACAAAATAGGATCATCACTCCCCCAAAATCAATAGGAACACAAAACAATTTCAAGCAGGCATAGATAAGAAAAGAAGCCTAGCATTTGCAACAAACATATGGTTGACCAACATGTAAATGAGGCAACCTAGGAATAGGCACAACCAAAATGATGTGTGTGAGTCACGACAAAGCACTTGAGAAGACTAGTATAAGGATGAGAATTAAGCATCAACATAGCCTTGAGTAAATGAGATACAAGGTGCAAGACATGTCCTTCCCACACACACGAAGTTAAGAGGGTCACACAGACACATCAAGCAAATGGGTTCACAAGCTCACTAATAGCAAATTAAAAATCAAAGCTTGTGACAACCCATGATGAAGATAGGAAATAATAGGCTTGTCAAGACAAGCATTAGGACAACAATCTTCACCAAACATGAGTGCACTAAGATGCAAAGAGGTATGACATGCACTCATACAACAAATGCTTCCATGGAGCCACCAAAAAGATATAAAAAGTGAATGAAATGGTGGACATGAAAGAATAGGGATATCAACTAGAGATGTAACTTCTCTCACGTGTATAAGATTCTAGGTAGATGATATCCACAAAGAAGGATGTACACATAAAATATTTACAAAAGGAAAGAATAAGATATCCAAACGGGAGTCATAAAATATACCAATGAGATCTTTGCTTGAAAGCATAGCACGTGGCTTAATATAATCTTATTGTATATTAATAAACTCCAAACACACAACCATCAAAGACATCACAACGAGCAACAAGAGATCATTGTTGGGATGCTTTGAGAAAGGAAACAAGTATCACAGGAACGAGTCAAGAAATTCATGCCATGATGCAACCTACACAAGGTTGACCCCATTTCTATATATATGCATGAAGTAAATACTTGTTACCGAGATAGCATTGGTATGAAGTCGTAGATCAATAAAATGTCCAAGCTTGGCTCTAATTTCCTCATAGTGCCACCACCTTCACGAATAAGCCAAGCACCCAATGCTTCTCAAATGTACCTAAAATATTTTAAGTACAATATGGTCCCCAAACTTATATTGGGTCCGAAGTAGTTAGCATAACTACAATGTTGGTAATCGTAGCATAATTTTAAAATTTTCCTACGCTCACCAAGATGCATCTATGGAGTATACTAGCAACGAGGGGAAAGGAGTGCATCTACATACCCTTGTAGATCGCGAGCGGAAGCGTTCCAATGAACGTGGATGACGGAGTCGTACTCGCCGTGATCCAAATCACCGATGACCGAGTGCCGAACGGACGGCACCTCCGCGTTCAACACACGTACGGTGCAGCGACGTCTCCTCCTTCTTGATCCAGCGAGGGGGAAGGAGAGGCTGATGGAGATCCAGCAGCACGACGGCGTGGTGGTGGATGTAGCGGGATGCCGGCAGGGCTTCGCCGAGCTTCTACGAGAGAGAGGGGTGTAGCGGGGGAGGAGGGAGGCGCCCAAGGCTGTTCTATTGCTGCCCTCCCTCCCCCCCTTTATATAGGCCCCCTGGGAGGGGGGGCTCCGGCCAAACCCCATCTAGATGGGGTGGGCGGCGGCCAAGAGGGTGACTTGCCCCCCAAGGCAAGTGGGGCGCCCCCCCACCCTAGGGTTTCCAACCCTAGGCGCAGGGGGGAGGCCCATGGGGGGCGCCCCAGCCCACTAAGGGCTGGTTGCCCTCCCACTTCAGCCCATGGGGCCCTCCGGGATAGGTGGCCCCACCTGGTGGACCCCCGGGACCCTTCCGGTGGTCCCGGTACAATACCGGTGACCCCCCGAAACTTTCCCGGTGGCCGAAACTTGACTTCCTATATATAATTCTTTACCTCCGGACCATTCCGGAACTCCTCGTGACGTCCGGGATCTCATTCGGGACTCCGAACAACTTTCGGGTTTCCGCATACACATATCTCTACAACCCTAGCGTCACCGAACCTTAAGTGTGTAGACCCTACGGGTTCGGGAGACATGCAGACATGACCGAGACGCCTCTCCGGTCAATAACCAACAGCGGGATTTGGATACCCATGTTGGCTCCCACATGTTCCACGATGATCTCATCGGATGAACCACGGTGTCGAGGATTCAATCAATCCCGTATACAATTCCCTTTGTCAATCGGTATGTTACTTGCCCGAGATTCGATCGTCGGTATCCCAATACCTTGTTCAATCTCGTTACCGGCAAGTCTCTTTACTCGTACCGCAATGCATGATCCCGTGACTAACGCCTTAGTCACATAGAGCTCATTATGATGATGCATTACCGAGTGGGCCCAGAGATACCTCTCCGTCACACGGAGTGACAAATCCCAGTCTCGATCCGTGCCAACCCAACAGACACTTTCGGAGATACCCGTAGTGCACCTTTATAGTCATCCAGTTACGTTGTGACGTTTGGCACACCCAAAGCACTCCTACGGTATCCGGGAGTTGCACGATCTCATGGTCTAAGGAATAGATACCTGACATTGGAAAAGCTCTAGCAAACGAAACTACACGATCTTCTATGCTATGCTTAGGATTGGGTCTTGTCCATCACATCATTCTCCTAATGATGTGATCCCGTTATCAATGACATCCAATGTCCATAGTCAGGAAATCATGACTATCTATTGATCAACGAGCTAGTCAACTAGAGGCTTACTAGGGACACGTTGTGGTCTATGTATTCACACATGTATTACGATTTCCGGACAATACAATTATAGCATGAACAATAGACAATTACCATGAACAAAGAAATATAATAATAACCATTTATTATTGCCTCTAGGGCATATTTCCAACAGTCTCCCACTTGCACTAGAGTCAATAATCTAGTTACATTGTGATGAATCGAACACCCATTGCGTCCTGGTGTTGATCATGTTTTGCTCTAGGGAGAGGTTTAGTCAACGGATCTGCTACATTTAGGTCCGTATGTACTTTAAAAATATCTATGTCTCCATTTTGAACACTTTCACGAATGGAGTTGAAGTGACGCTTGATATGCCTGGTCTTCCTGTGAAACCTGGGCTCCTTCGCAAGGGCAATAGCTCCAGTGTTGTCACAGAAGAGAGTCATCGGGCCCGACGCATTGGGAATCACCCCTAGGTCGGTAATGAACTCCTTCATCTAGACTGCTTCCTGTGCTGCCTCCGAGGCTGCCATGCATTCCGCTTCACATGTAGATCCCGCCAGGACGCTTTGCTTGCAACTGCACCAGCTTACTGCTCCTCCATTCAACATATACACGTATCCGGTTTGTGACTTCGAGTCATCCAGATCTGTGTCGAACCTAGCGTCGACGTAACCCTTTACGACGAGCTCTTCGTCACCTCCATAAACGAGAAACATATCCTTAGTCCTCTTCAGGTACTTCAGGATATTCTTGACCGCTGTCCAGTGTTCCATGCCGGGATTACTTTGGTACCTTCCTACCAAACTCACGGCAAGGTTTACATCAGTTCTGGTACACAGCATGGCATACATAATAGACCCTATGGCCGAGGCATAGGGGATGACACTCATCTTTTCTCTATCTTCTGCCGTGGTCGGGCATTGAACCGTGCTCAATTGCACACCTTGCAATACAGGCAAGAACCCCTTCTTGGACTGATCCATATTGAACTTCTTCAATATCTTGTCAAGGTATGTACTCTGTGAAAGACCAATGAGGCGTCTTGATCTATCTCTATAGATCTTGATGCCTAATATATAAGCAGCTTCTCCAAGGTCCTTCATTGAAAAACACTTATTCAAATAGGCCTTTATACTTTCCAAGAATTCTATATCATTTCCCATCAATAATATGTCATCCACATATAATAAGAGAAATGCTACAGAGCTCCCACTCACTTTCTTGTAAACACAGGCTTCTCCATAAGTCTGTGTAAACCCAAACGCTTTGATCATCTCATCAAAGCGAATGTTCCAACTCCGAGATGCTTGCACCAGCCCATAGATTGAGCGTTGGAGCTTGCATACTTTGTTAGCATTCTTAGGATCGACAAAACCTTCCGGCTGCATCATATACAACTCTTCCTTAAGGAAGCCGTTAAGGAATGCCCTTTTGACGTCCATCTGCCATATCTCATAATCATAGTATGCGGCAATTGCTAACATGATTCGGACGGACTTCAGCTTTGCTACGGGTGAGAAAGTCTCATCGTAGTCAACCCCTTGAACTTGTCGATAACCCTTAGCGACAAGTCGAGCTTTGTAGATGGTCACATTACCATCCGCGTCCGTCTTCTTCTTAAAGATCCATTTATTTTCTATGGCTCGCCGATCATCGGGCAAGTCAGTCAAAGTCCATACTTCGTTTTCATACATGGATCCTATCTCGGATTTCAGGGCTTCTAGCCATTTGTCGGAATCCGGGCCTGCCATCGCTTCTTCATAGTTCGAAGGTTCACCGTTGTCTAACAACATGATTTCCAGGACAGGGTTGCCGTACCACTCTGGTGCGGAACGTGTCCTTGTGGACCTACGAAGTTCAGTGGCAACTTGATCCGAAGCTTCATGATCATCATCATTAACTTCTTCCCCAGTCGGTGTAGGCACCACAGGAACATCTTCCCGCGCTGCGCTACTTTCCGGTACGGAAGGGGTGACTATCACCTCATCAAGTTCCACTTTCCTCCCACTCAATTCTTTCAAGAGAAACTCCTTCTCCAGAAAGGACCCGTTCTTGGCAACGAAGATCTTGCATTCGGATCTGAGGTAGAAGGTATACCCAATCGTTTCCTTAGGGTATCCTATGAAGACGCATTTTTCCGACTTGGGTTCGAGCTTTTCAGGTTGAAGTTTCTTGACATAAGCCTCGCATCCCCAAACTTTTAGAAACGACAGCTTAGGTTTCTTCCCAAACCATAATTCATACGGTGTCGTCTCAAAGGATTTAGACAGAGCCCTATTTAAAGTGAATGCGGCAGTCTCTAAAGCATAGCCCCAAAATGAGAGCGTTAAATCGGTAAGAGACATCATAGATCGCACCATATCCAATAGAGTGCGATTACGACATTCGGACACACCATTTCTCTGAGGTGTTCCAGGCGGCGTGAGTTGTGAAACTATTCCACATTTCCTTAAGTGTGTACCAAATTCGTCACTTAAATATTCTCCACCACGATCTGATCGTAAGAATTTTATTTTCCTGTCACGTTGATTCTCGACTTCACTCTGAAATTCCTTGAACTTTTCAAAGGTTTCAGACTTGTGTTTCATTAGGTAGATATACCCATATCTACTTAAGTCATCAGTGAGAGTGAGAACATAACGATATCCTCCGCGAGCCTCAACACTCATTGGACCACACACATCGGTATGTATGATTTCCAATAAGTTGGTTGCTCGCTCCATTGTTCCGGAGAACGGAGTCTTGGTCATCTTACCCATGAGGCATGGTTCGCACGTGTCAAATGATTCATAATCAAGAGACTCCAAAAGTCCATCTGCATGGAGCTTCTTCATGCGCTTGACACCAATGTGACCAAGGCGGCAGTGCCACAAGTATGTGGGACTATCGTTATCAACTTTACATCTTTTGGTATTCACACTATGAACATGTGTAACATCACGTTCGAGATTCATCAAGAATAAACCATTGACCAGCGGGGCATGACCATAAAACATATCTCTCAAATAAATAGAACAACCATTATTCTAGGATTTAAATGAGTAGCCATCTCGAATTAAACGAGGTCCAGATACAATGTTCATGCTCAAAGCTGGCACTAAATAACAATTATTGAGGTTCAAAACTAATCCCGTGGGTAGATGCAGAGGTAGCGTGCCGACGGCGATCACATCGACCTTGGAACCATTCCCGACGCGCATCGTCACCTCGTCCTTCGCCAGTCTCCGTTTATTGTGTAGTTCCTGTTTTGAGTTACAAATATGAGCAACCGCACCGGTATCAAATACCCAGGAGCTACTACGAGTACTGGTAAGGTACACATCAATTACATGTATATCACATATACCTTTGGTGTTGCCGGTCTTCTTTTCCGCTAAGTATTTGGGGCAGTTCCGCTTCCAGTGACCACTTCCCTTGCAATAAAAGCACTCAGTTTCAGGCTTGGGTCCATTCTTTGACTTCTTCCCAGTAACTGGTTTACCGGGCGCGGCAACTCCCTTGCCGTCCTTCTTGAAGTTCTTCTTACCCTTGCCCTTCTTGAACTTAGTGGTTTTATTCACCATCAACACTTGATGTTCTTTTTTCTAATCTCCACCTCCGCTGATTTCAGCATTGAATATATCTCAGGAATGGTCTTTTCCATCCCCTGCATATTGAAGTTCATCACAAAGCTCTTGTAGCTTGGTGGAAGCGACTGAAGGATTCTGTCAATGACCGCGTCATCTGGGAGATTAACTCCCAGCTGAGTCAAGCTGTTGTGCAACCCAGACATTCTGAGTATGTGCTCACTTACAGAACTATTTTCCTCCATTTTACAGCTGAAGAACTTGTCGGAGACTTCATATCTCTCGACCCGGGCATGAGCTTGGAAAACCAATTTCAGCTCCTCGAACATCTCATATGCTCCATGTTTCTCAAAACGCTTTTGGAGACCCGGTTCTAAGCTGTAAAGCATGCCGCACTGAACGAGGGAGTAATCATCAGCACGCTGCTGCCAAGCGTTCATAACGTCTTGGTTTTCTGGGATTGGTGCTTCACCTAGCGGTGCTTCTAGGACATAATCTTTCTTGGCTACTATGAGGATGATCCTCAGGTTCCGGACCCAATCCGTATAGTTGCTGCCATCATCTTTCAGCTTGGTTTTCTCTAGGAACGCGTTGAAATTGAGGACAACGTTGGCCATTTGATCTACAAGACATAGTGTAAAGATTTTAGACTAAGTTCATGATAATTAAGTTCATCTAATCAAATTACTCAATGAACTCCCACTCAGATAGACATCCCTCTAGTCATCTAAGTGAAACATGATCCGATTTTAACTAGGCCGTGTCCGATCATCACGTGAGACGGACTAGTCAAGATCGGTGAACATCTCCATGTTGATCGTATCTTCTATACGACTCATGCTCGACCTTTCGGTCCTCCGTGTTCCGAGGCCATGTCTGTACATGCTAGGCTCATCAAGTCAACCTAAGTGTATTGCGTGTGTTCCGAGGCCATGTCTGTACATGCTAGGCTCGTCAACACCCGTTGTATTCGAACGTTAGAATCTATCACACCCGATCATCACGTGGTGCTTCGAAACAACGAACCTTCGCAACGGTGCACAGTTAGGGGGAACACTTTTTCTTGAAATTATCATAAGGGATCATCTTACTTACTACCGTCGTTCTAAGCAAATAAGATGCAAAAACATGATAAACATCACATGCAATCAAATAGTGACATGATATGGCCAATATCATTATGCTCCTTTGATCTCCATCTTCGGGGCACCATGATCATCTTCGTCACCGGCATGACACCATGATCTCCATCATCATGATCTCCATCATTGTGTCTTCATGAAGTCGTCACGCCAACGATTACTTCTACTTCTATGGCTAACGCGTTTAGCAACAAAGTAAAGTAATTTACATGGCGTTATTCAATGACACGTAGGTCATGCAAAATAATAAAGACAACTCCTATGGCTCCTGCCGGTTGTCATACTCATCGACATGCAAGTCGTGATTCCTATTACAAGAATATGATCAATCTCATACATCACATATATCATTCATCACATCTTCTGGCCATATCACATCACATAACACATGCTGCAAAAACAAGTTAGACGTCCTCTAATTGTTGTTGCAAGTTTTTACGTGGTTTGTAGGTTTCTAGCAAGAACGTTTCTTACCTACGTATGACCACAACGTGATTTGCCAATTTCTATTTACCCTTCATAAGGACCCTTTTCATCGAATCCGTTCCGACTAAAGTAGGAGAGACAGACACCCGCTAGCCACCTTATGCAACTAGTGCATGTCAGTCGGTGGAACCTGTCTCACGTAAGCGTACGTGTAAGGTCGGTCCGGGCCGCTTCATCCTACAATACCGCCGAAACAAGAAAAGACTAGTAGCGGCAAGAAGAATTGGCAACATCAACGCCCACAACTGCTTTGTGTTCTACTCGTGCATAGTAACTACGCATAGGCCTGGCTCATGATGCCACTGTTGGTAATCGTAGCATAATTTTAAAATTTTCCTACGCTCACCAAGATGCATCTATGGAGTATACTAGCAACGAGGGGAAAGGAGTGCATCTACATACCCTTGTAGATCGCGATCGGAAGCGTTCCAATGAACGTGGATGACGGAGTCGTACTCGCCGTGATCCAAATCACCGATGACCGAGTGCCGAACGGACGGCACCTCCGCGTTCAACACACGTACGGTGCAGCGACGTCTCCTCCTTCTTGATCCAGCAAGGGGGAAGGAGAGGTTGATGGAGATCCAGCAGCACGACGGCGTGGTGGTGGATGTAGCGGGATGCCGGCAAGGCTTCGCCGAGCTTCTACGAGAGAGAGGGGTGTAGAGGGGAGGAGGGAGGCGCCCAAGGCTGTTCTATTGCTGCCCGCCCTCCCTCCCCCCCCCTTTATATAGGCCCCCTGGGAGGGGGGGCGCCGGCCAAACCCCATCTAGATGGGGTGGGCGGCGGCCAAGGGGGTGCCTTGCCCCCCAAGGCAAGTGGGGCGCCCCCCCACCCTAGGGTTTCCAACCCTAGGCGCAGGGGGGAGGCCCATGGGGGGCGCCCCAGCCCACTAAGGGCTAGTTGCCCTCCCACTTCAGCCCATGGGGCCCTCCGGGATAGGTGGCCCCACCCGGTGGACCCCCAGGACCCTTCCGGTGGTCCCGGTACAATACCGGTGACCCCCCGAAACTTTCCCGGTGGCCGAAACTTGACTTCCTATATATAATTCTTTACCTCCGGACCATTCCGAAACTCCTCGTGACGTCCGGGATCTCATCCGGGACTCCGAACAACTTTCGGGTTTCCGCATACACATATCTCTACAACCCTAGCGTCACCGAACCTTAAGTGTGTAGACCCTACGGGTTCGGGAGACATGCAGACATGACCGAGACGCCTCTCCGGTCAATAACCAACAGCGGGATCTGGATACCCATGTTGGCTCCCACATGTTCCACGATGATCTCATCGGATGAACCACGGTGTCGAGGATTCAATCAATCCCGTATGCAATTCCCTTTGTCAATCGGTATGTTACTTGCCCGAGATTCGACCGTCGGTATCCCAATACCTTGTTCAATCTCGTTACCGGCAAGTCTCTTTACTCGTACCGCAATGCATGATCCCGTGACTAATGCCTTAGTCACATAGAGCTCATTATGATGATGCATTACCGAGTGGGCCCAGAGATACCTCTCCGTCACACGGAGTGACAAATCCCAGTCTCGATCCGTGCCAACCCAACAGACACTTTCGGAGATACCCATAGTGCACCTTTATAGTCACCCAGTTACGTTGTGACGTTTGGCACACCCAAAGCACTCCTACGGTATCCGAGAGTTGCACGATCTCATGGTCTAAGGAATAGATACCTGACATTGGAAAAGCTCTAGCAAACGAAACTACATGATCTTTTATGCTATGCTTAGGATTGGGTCTTGTCCATCACATCATTCTCCTAATGATGTGATCCCGTTATCAATGACATCCAATGTCCATAGTCAGGAAATCATGACTATCTGTTGATCAATGAGCTAGTCAACTAGAGGCTTACTAGGGACACGTTGTGGTCTATGTATTCACACATGTATTACGATTTCCAGACAATACAATTATAGCATGAACAATAGACAATTACCATGAACAAAGAAATATAATAATAACCATTTATTATTGCCTCTAGGGCATATTTCCAACATACAACCCATAGGGTAAAACCACTTAAATATGTGCATATTGATATGAATTTGAATTTCATGCACATCTTAGCTATTAAGAATTTGATGGATTTACCATATATATTGGATCAAATAAGGCAAACAAGGCATGTGAATTTACACATAGTAAATATGCATGCACAAGCCTACCAAAATCCAGGGAGATACAAATGGGACAAATGACCACATAACCGTTAATACTTCCAATAACATCACTAGTCATTCATGTTGTCCAAAATGAATCAAAGTGAAAAATCAACATATGATAGCACACAAAGTTCAACATATGAACCAAGAAAAAAAACAATGAGCATATAAGATATGCATTGCACACATACTCATAGGAATATCTCACTCAAGTAGATATAGGACACTATAGACAATGAGATAACAAACTCTCATATAGAGCAATAAGATGAATTCGAACAAAATGGTATTTCGGGTTATCATTCGGTGTAGAAACCAAATAAGTACATGATCATCTATACTAACACAAGCATAACATGAGAGTTTAGAAATAAACACAATGCTTGGATAGCATAATATTAACATTCCAACTAGATAGATCATCATGCAAAGCAATATTTGGAATAGCTTTAATCAAATGATTTTCCAAATATGATTTTAAAGATAACCATGGGCAAAACCGCACAAGAATGCCATACGTAAACAAGGCATTGCATGCCATGGAGATATAAGATAATCTCAAATATAAATTCTAAGTGGCATCCCTCAATTGTTCATATTAACAAGGATTGTGATATGCACAAAGCATATCACTCCCCCATAATATGATGATCCATGTATTATCCACAAGAAGCAAATGAAACCCAACTAAGGATAATTAATGGATGAGAATTTGAGTTTCAAATGAGCTTTACATGCCACATAGTAACTAGGTAATATTGCACTAACAATACTAGGTGGTATCCCACATATATACACATTTAAGGTTTGTGATATGCGTAAAACATAGCACTCCCCCATAATGTGATGATCCATTAATATCTCAAAAGAGCCAAGGAAGATTCAACTAATGAAGCAATAAAGGCTTGAAACCACACACACAAATATATGAAGTGCATTGCGACCTACACATGCTAGATAACACAAATCAAGCATACTAGGAAGCACAACTATACAAGCACATGCTAGGTACAAAACCTAAACATGCAAGGGACTTAGTAACTTTCAATGTAAACAATGCAAGTACAAGTTACCGCAAAGAGGAGCATTGGATTGATAGATATGATGATAATCCACTTGACTTGGCATTAACCATAACATATGGTGAAAATAGTTTCTCTTCATGAAGTAGCCAAGTCTTCAATGCCCTCCACACACATATTGATCAAGTTTGAGCTTGATGGTCCCCAACCAAGTTGGGTCCTAAGAAGTTAGTAACCATAGGCTTTGCAACCCAAATGGTCTTGTCCACTTTCAAACTTCTTTGGGAACCCACAGACTTGGCAAACACATTGCCAACAATATCCTTCCTTAGCGAATAATGATTATTGACTATAGGAGGCTTAGATATGTTACCGTTGGGACAAGATGAAGCTATGTGTCCCTTCTTACGGCAAATATAGCAACATGTGCTCCCCTTTCTCTTCTTCTTTACCTTTTCAACTTGGAGAGCATTATCTTGGTTAGGCTGGGAAGAGGCCTTTCATTATATTGATATTGAACTTCAGGCCACTTCCCTTGATGCTTCACATTTGAAGCCTTCTTCTTCAATGGACAAGATCTCACATGGTGTCCAACATTCTTGCACTTGAAGCAAGTAATGTTGGTCGAATTCTTGACTTGATCTTGTCCCTTCTTCTTGTTCTTGGACTTCTTCTTGTTGGACATGAAATCAAGTCCTATTTTTTCTTGAGGGTCCTTTTGCACACTCAAGATATTATCACAACATTTTTCCAAGTCTTTCTTCAAACTAGTGACTTGGGCCTTGAGCTCTTTATTTTCCTCTACAAGGTTAGTATTAACAAAAGAACTAGAGGAAGTAGGAGCTTCATTGTTAGAGCAACAAGGCATGGTGAGAAATTCATTACAAGATGTACCAATATCATGTATAGAGGAATTGCAAGGACTAGCACATGGCAATAAGGCATTTCGAGTAGAAGATGTGCTAATATCCACATGAGACTCACATGATTTTTCCTTGGTGACCATAGCCTCATGAGCTAACTTTAACACATCATGAGAGATTAGAAGATCCTCATGAGTGCCTGGGAGGTTTTTATGACTTTCTCCCAATTTCCCATAATTGCTAGTTAGCAAATCAAGTTGAGTCCTTAGCTCAACATTTTCTTCTAATATCGATGCTTCACACAAGGTAGAGTTAGTATCACAAGCATCATTATCAATATGAGAGGAGCATGTAGAAGCTAGAGACTCCGCATGAGTAGCTTGAAGTCCTCATGAGACTTAGAGAGTTTGGTGAGCTCTCCTTTGACCTTCTTGTAGTCAAGGTCAAGGTGCTCAAAATCCTCTTTAAGTTTACAATGAGTAACTTCAATCTCTTCTTTTAAAGACCTCAAGTCACTAAGACATTGATGAGCCATAGCAAGTTCATGTTCAAGTTGTTCACTTTTTGCTTGCTCGTAAAGAAATAAGTCATTACGTTTTTAAAAGCAAGCAAGAACATCTTGGAGCCTTTTATAAGTGTTATTTTTAGCTCTACGAAGAGTTTTCCCAATCTCATAGAGATTTTGAGTCAAGACTTCATCATCTTCCTCGTTACAACTATCATCATTATCACTAAGAGAAGATGATACCTCGTCATTACCTCTTGCCATGAGGCACATGTGAACACAAGGGGTTGATGATGATTCTTTTGGAGAGGAGGGTTCTTCATCAACCAAGCGTGCATCATTTTTCTTGATTTCCTCGACATGGTTAGTTTCACAAAGAGAACTAGAGGGAATCACGGCATTTTGAATATGGCAACACAAACGACCAAGCATATCATCACAAGAATTTATGAGTGCATCATTAGATGATATGCAAGGACTCTCTACACAAGAATGTATGATGTTTTCGGTGTTAGATATGCTCGTGTCCGTAGAAGATACATCACTAGTATCAACATAAGCAAGATCATCAATGATGAGCTTAATACCATCATCATGAGATATTTCCTCACTCACCATGTCATTTCCTTGTGGTAAGCCACATGTTGGTGAAGTGAAAGATGTTGAGGTATGCAAGTAATCGGAGGTGGAAGCAATAAAGAGCTCTTCATGATTTAGAAATGTGGAGAACTCCTCCATTAACTCCCTGAAAATAATATTGTCTTCATCAAGATTAGACCCACCATATATATCTTCAATTTTGGTCCAAGCCTCATGAGCCAACGAACAAGACGAGATTGACTTGAACACCTCGAAGGTTATAGCTTGGTGAATGACACTTAAAGCTTCACAATCAAGATGCATATCATCAAGTGATGGAGATTGTCCATCCTTTAGATTTGAATTCCCTACAACCACAATCCGCAAAGCATTTGGACCCATGGCCCGAAAGTGACAAAGCATGCGTAATCTCCATATAATGTAATTTGTGCCATTAAAAAAAAATGTGTCATCGTGCACTAGTTCACTAGTCGACATCGTTACTCTCTAGGCGGTTAAGCCTAATAAGGAGAGACCTAGCTCTGATACCAATTGAAAGGACCACGATGTCGCCTAGAGGGGGGTGAATAGGCATTTTAAAATCTTTTACGGATTTGGCTATATCCTAATGCGGAAATAAACTAAGCGGATACTTTTCAAGCACAAAACCTAAATATACTAGGCTCACTAAGTGCACCAACAACTTAGCATAAACAAGATGAGAACAACGATGATATGAGTAAGCACAAGTAAGTTACACAAACTTACTCAATGTATATCACGAGATATGGAAACGAATAATACACACACCCACAAGTAGGCAATACAAGCTTACACAAATTGTATCACAATATATGGAACTGAATGATTCAAGCAAACTCAAGTAAGCACTACAAGCTTACACAAGATATGTTACAAGCTAGCAATTCACACTAAACACAAGATAGAACAATAGTAGGAAGTATGAATTGCGGACTATAAAGTGTTGGCCTAAATAATCTCTACGATATGGTAACCAACACAATATAATGAGGAAAACAAGAATAGTGAATGCGCGGTCAAGTGACCAAGGTAAACCACAAGTAAGGAGTTAGGGTTAGGGATAACCGAAGTCACGGAGACGATGATGTATCCCGATGTTCACTTCCTTGGAGGGAAGCTAGTCACCATTAGAGAGGTGGATGTTACCACGAAGGCACACCAACGCCACGAAGGCTCACCCTATTCTCCTTGAGATATCACCACGAAGGCGATTCCCAACCACTAGTGGTAGACCTTGAGGTGGCCTCCAAACCTTCACAAACTTTTCAGGCGACAAATCACAAGTTGATTCCTCACCGGAGCACTCCTACCGCCTAGGAGTCTCCAACCTCCAAGAGTAACAAGATCAAGGGGGAAATGCTCAAGGCTTGCTCAAATCACGAATTCCTTTGGTAAAGAGAAGGAGAGGGAGTGGATCTTCACTTGAGTGGAATCTCTCTCAAGAACTCTCACAAATCTCTCCGGTTTCTAAGATTTGAGGTAGGAGAAAGGAGACGGAGCTTTTCTTCAAGTGTGGGTCAAGATAGTTGTGTTGATCAACCCCTCCACGAAGTAGTGAAGGGGTATTTATAGTGTGGCCCCAAATGTGGCCGTTGGGGCGGAATTCTGCTCAGGAAAGTGTCGGACGTCCGGTGGCAAAACAGGCACCGGACGTCCGACGGCTGTAGCACGCCATCAGACGAATGTAGCAGGATATTTGCGAAACGGGTTTGTCGGACATCCGACACTTGCCGGACGTCCGGGCACCGGACGTCCGATAAGTACCGGAAATCCGTCCGTTTGCTTCTGGATTGGCGCACCGGATTTCCGGACGTTACCGGACGTCCGGCCAAAATAACAGCAGGAACGCCAAAACTAAAACATGCATAACTTTCACATCCGGACTCCGATTTTGATGATCTTGGGCTCGTTTTGAAGCTATGGAAAATCTCCAGGTCCTCACATAGAGAACCAACCAAGATAAACCATAATGGAGTGTGCAAAGTATGGAAATGTTAGATCATATATTTTGGGAAACTATTTGGCTTTGGCTTTTCTTTGGTATATAGGATATGAGTGGAATTGTGTATAGAAGATGTTGACTTGAGCAAATCCATCACAAACCCCTTTGATCCCCTCTTAATAATGAGGGATCCCTATAACTCAAGAATCATAAAAGAGCTACACTACATAGCTTATCGAGAATCCATTCTTGAGTGTATATGTTTCTTTGGTGGTCATCACTCCACAACACTAACGTCAAAGGAACTAATACCTTTGACATGAGCCGTTCACTTGAGCTTGATGTTGATGTTTATTCTTGGCTCAAGATGAAGGCAAGACATTGGTGAAGTATTCAAGTCTATCCCCCATACACAATGTGGGAAGCTTTGCTTTGTATGCATCTTCACTTGTCCATCATGTGATAATCCACAAGCTTCAAGCATGTAATCCTTTGGGATGGTTATCTTGAACTTTCCCTTGTCAACCATGATCACCAACACTTGATGTTATCCTCTCACAGACACTTGAAATCTCTTTCTCGATGCGAGCCCATGAGAATCACCTAACCCTCAAAAACATTGACAACACATAGTATGGGTTAGTACACAGAGTGCAATTGATAATTTCTTATCATACCACAAGATCCTATGTGGTGCATCATTGCGCTCGTGTGTTGACCATTTAGAGTTCGATCTTTGAGCTTCATCTTGGTCAACCTATATCTCTACTCCATGTTTAATCTTGACGTCTTGAAGGGTATATTGAATTCTTCACTTGAATAGCTTGCTTGAATACTTGATCAATCATGACTCAACACATGAGTCCATTATGATCATATCTTTGAGCCACTCCTAGAATTCATCATTCAAATCATCCTTTTAAGATCTTGATCCATTATGGCTCAAACCATAGCTCTAAGCATGGCAACCCTTAAGATACTCCAGTGAACTTCATTTTGATCATCTCAATGTAATTGTTGCTTCAAAGGAGTTGTCTTCCATTATTCTTCAATCATATTCCAATGGGACTAACCTTCAAATGTATATCTCAATGCAAACATTAGTCCATAAGGATTGTCATTAATTACCAAAACCACACATGGGGACTACATGTACTTTCACAAGTGATTCCAAAAGTCCATCAGCATGGAGTTTCTTCATACGCTTTACACCAATATGACCTAAACGGCAGTGCCACATATAAGTTGCACTATCATTATTAACTTTGCATCTTTTGGCTTCAATATTATGAATATGTGTATCACTACGATCGAGATTCAATAAACCATTTATATTGAGTGCATGACCATAGAAGGATTTATTCATGTAAATAGAACAACAATTATTCTTTGACTTAAATGAATAACCGTATTGCAATAAACATGATCCAATCATATTCATGCTCAACGCGAACACCCAATAACATTTATTTTAGGTTTAACACTAATCCCGAAGGTAAAGGGAGTGTGCGATGGTGATCTTATCAACCTTGGAATCACTTCCAACTCACATCATTACCTCGCCCTTAACTAGTCCCTATTTATTTTGCAACTCCCGTTTCGAGTTACTACTCTTAGCAACTGAAGCAGTATGAAATACTAAGGGGTTGCTATAAACACTAGTAAAGTACACATCAATAACATGTATATCAAAAATACCTTTGTTCACTCCATCCTTCTTATCCGCAAAGTATCTAGGGTAGTTCCACTTCCAATGACCATTTCCTTTGCAGTAGAAGGACTCAGTTCCAGGCTTGGGTCTATCTTTGGGCTTCTTCATGAGAGTGAAAACTTGCTTGCCATTCTTCTTGAAGTTCCCTTTATTTCCCTTGCCTTTTTACTTGAAACTAGGGGTCTTGTCAACCATCAACACTTGATGCTTTTCTTGATTTCTACCTTCGCTGATTTCAGCATCGCAAAGAGCTCGGGAATCGTTTTCGTCATCCCTTGCATATTATCGTTCATCACGAAGTTCCAGTAACTTGGTGATAGTGACTAGAGAATTTTATCAATCACTATCTTATCTGAAAGATTAACTCCCACTTGATTCAAGCGATTGTCGTACTCAGACATTCTGAGCACATGCTCACTGGTTGAGCTATTCTCCTCCATTTTGTAGGCAAAGTACTTGTCAGAGGTCTCATACCTCTCGACTCGGGCATGAGTCTGAAATACCAATTTCAACTCTTAGAACATCTTATATGCTCCATGGCGTTCAAAACGTTTTTGAAGTACCAGTTCTAAGACGTAAATTATGGTGCACCAAACTATCAAGTAGTCATCATACCGAGCTTGTCAAACGTTCACAAAACATCTACATCTTCTCCTGCAATAGGTCTGTCACCTAGCGGTGCATCAAGGACATAATTCTTCTGTGCAGCAATGAGGATAATCCTCAGATCACGGACCAAGTCCGCATCATTGCTACTATCATCTTTCAACTTATTTTTCTCTAGGAACATATCAAAAAATAAACGAGGAACTACATCGCGAGCTATTGATCTACAACATAATTTGCAAATACTATCAGGACTAAGTTCATGATAAATTTAAGTTCAATTAATCATATTACTTAAGAACTCCCACTTAGATAGACATCCCTCGAGTCATCTAAATGATCACGTGATCCATATCAACTAAACCATGTCCGATCATCACGTGAGATGGAGTAGTTTTCAATGGTGAACATCACTATGTTGATCATATCTACTATATGATTCACGCTCGACCTTTCGGTATCAGTGTTCCGAGGCCATATCTGCATATGCTAGGCTCGTCAAGTTTAACCCGAGTATTCTACGTGTGCAAAACTGGCTTGCACCCGTTGTATGTGAACGTAGAGTTTATCACACCCGATCATCACGTGGTGTCTCGGCACGACGAACTGTAGCAACGGTGCATACTCAGGGAGAACACTTATACCTTGAAATTTAGTGAGAGATCATCTTATAATGCTACCGCCGTACTAAGCAAAATAAGATGCATAAAAGATAAACATCACATGCAATCAAAATAAGTGATATGATATGGCCATCATCATCTTGGGCCTTTGATCTCCATCTCCAAAGCACCGTCATGATCACCATCGTCACCGGGTTGACACCTTGATCTCCATCGAAGCATCGTTGTCGTCTCGCCAACTATTGCTTCTACGATTATCGCTACCGCTTAGTGATAAAGTAAAGCAATTACATGGCGATTGCATTTCATACAATAAAGCGACAACCATATGGCTCCTCCCAGTTGCCGATAACTGTTACAAAACATGATCATCTCATACAACAATTTATATATCATCACGTCTTGACCATATTACATCACAGCAAGCCCTGCAAAAACAAGTTATATGTCCTCTACTTTGTTGTTGCAAGTTTTACGTGGGTGCTACGGGCTTCTAGCAAGAACCGTTCTTACCTACGCATCAAAACCACAACGATTTTTCGTCAAATGTGTTGTTTTAACCTTCAACAAGGACGGGGCGTAGTCAAACTCGATTCAACTAAAGTTGGAGAAACAAACACCCACTAGCCACCTGTGGGCGAAGCACGGCGGTAGAACCAGTCTCATGAACGCGGTCATGTAATGTCGGTCTGGGCCGCTTCATTCAACAATACCGCCGAATCAAAGTATGACATGCTGGTAAGCAGTATGACTATTATCGCCCACAACTCTTTGTGTTCTACTCGTGCATATAACATCTACGCATAGACCTGGCTCGGATGCCACGGTTGGGGAACGTAGAATTTCAAAAAAATTCCTATGATCACGCAAGATCTATGAAGGTGATGCATAGGAACGAGAGGGGAGAGTGTGTCCACGTACCCTCATAAACCGAAAGCGGAAGCGTTAAGTAACGCGGTTGATGTAGTCGAACATCTTCGCGATCCAACCGACCAAGTACCGAACGCACGGCACCTCTGCGATCTGCACACGTTCAGCTCGGTGACATCCCTCGAACTCTAGATCCAGCTGAGGCCGAGGGAGAGTTCCGTCAGCACGACGGCGTGGTGACGGTGATGATGAAGTTACCGGCGCAGGGCTTCGCCTAAGCACTACGACGATATGACCGAGGTGGAAAACTGTGGAGGGGGCACCGTACACGGCTAAAGATCAACTTGTGTGTTCTAGGGGTGCCCCCTGCCTCCGTATATAAAGGAGGGAGAGGGAGAGGCAGCCGGCCCTAGGGGCGCGCCAAGGTGTGGAGTCCTACTAGTGAAGGAAATATGCCCTAGAGGCAATAATAAAGTTGTTATTTATATTTCCTTATATCATGATAAATGTTTATTATTCATGCTAGAATTGTATTAACCGGAAACTTAATACATGTGTGAATACATATCCAAACAGAGTATCACTAGTATGCCTCTACTTTGACTAGCTTGTTAATCAAAGATGGTTAAGTTTCCTAGCCCATAGACATGTGTTGTCATTTGATGAACGGGATCACATCATTAGAGAATGATGTGATTGACTGGACCCATCTGTTAGCTTAGCACTATGATCGTTTAGTTTATTGCTATTGCTTTCTTCATGACTTATACATGTTCCTATGACTATGAGATTATGCAACTCCCGAATACCGGAGGAACACTTAGTGTGCTATCAAACGTCACAATGTAACTGGGTGATTATAAAGATGCTCTACATGTGTCTTCGATGGTGTTTGTTGGGTTGGCATAGATCGAGATTAGGATTTGTCACTCCGTGTTTCGGAGAGGTATCTCTGGGCCCTCTCGGTAATGTGCATCACTATAAGCCTTGCAAGCAATGTGACTAATGAGTTAGTTGCGGGATTATGCATTACGGAACGAGTAAAGTGACTTGCCAGTAACGAGATTGAACTAGGTATGATGATACCGACGATCGAATCTCGGGCAAGTAACATACCTATGGCAAAGGGAACAACGTATGTTGTTATGCGGTTTGACCGATAAAGATCT
Organism: Triticum aestivum; assembly: GCF_018294505.1. Taxonomy (NCBI): domain Eukaryota; kingdom Viridiplantae; phylum Streptophyta; class Magnoliopsida; order Poales; family Poaceae; genus Triticum; species Triticum aestivum. Next base: position 80,031,094 of record NC_057814.1, on the reverse strand, counting down.
TCGTAGAATATGTAGGAACCAATATGAGCATCCAGGTTCTGCTATTGGTTATTGACCAGAGATGAGTCTCGGTCATGTCTACATAGTTCTCGAACCCGTAGGGTCCGCATGCTTAACGTTCGATGACGATCGGTATTATGAGTTTATGTGTTTTGATGTACCAAAGGTTGTTCGGAGTCCCGGATGTGATCACAAACATGACGAGGAGTCTCGAAATGGTCGAGACATAAAGATTGATATATTGGAAGGCTATGTTTGGACACCGGAAAGGTTTCGAGTGGTTCGGGCATTTTTCCGGAGTACCGGGAGGTTACCGGAACCCCCCGGGGAGTTAATGGGCCTTAATGGGCCATGGTGGAAGAGAGGAGGAGGTGGCAAGGTGGGACCGCGCCCCCCAAGCCCAATCCGAATTGAGAAGGGGGCTGGCCCCCCTTTCCTTCTCTCCCTTTCCCTCTTCCTTCTTCTCCTACTCCAACTAGGGAAGGGGAGAAACCTACTCCTAGTGGGAGTAGGACTCCCCCCCTTGGGCGCGCCATAGAGAGGGCCGACCCTCCCCTCCTCCACTCCTTTATATACGGTGGAGGGGGCACCCCATAGACACACAAGTTGATTGTTTAGCCGTGTGTGGTGCCCCCCTCCACAGATTTCCACCTCGGTCATATCGTTGTAGTGCTTAGGCGAAGCCCTGCGTGGGTAACTTCATCATCACCGTCATCACGCCCTCGTGCTACCGAAACTCTCCCTCGACCTCAACTGGATAAAGAGTACGAGGGACGTCATCGAGCTGAATGTGTGCTGAACACGGAGGTGCCGTACGTTCAGTGCTGAGATCGGTCGGATCATGAAGACGTACGACTACATCAACCGCGTTGATATAACGCTTCCGCTTTCGGTCTACGAGGGTACGTTGACACACTCTCCTCGCTCGTTGCTATGCTTCTCCTAGATAGATCTTGCGTGATCGTAGGAATTTTTTTGAAATTACTGTGTTTCCTAACAACTAGGACTCCCTAGTCCTAGTAGGATTCCACCTCCCACACAAAGTAGGAAAGGGGGAAGGGAGAAGGAGAAAGAAAGGGGGGCGGCCCCCTTCTCCTAGTCCTAATCGGCCTCCTGCCCAAGGGGGGCACACCAGCCCCTTGTGGGCTGGTGGGCTGGTGTGCTTCCCTCTTATGGCCCATAAGGCCCATAACTTCTCCCGGGGGGTTCTGGTAACCTCCTGGTACTCCGGAAAAATGCCTGAACCACTCGGAACCATTCCGATGTCCAAATGCAACCTTCCAATATATGAATCTTTACCTCTCGACCATTTCAAGACTCCTCGTCATGTCCGTGATCTCATCCAGAACTCCGAACAAACTTCGGTTCATCAAATCACATAACTCATAATACAAATCGTCATCGAACGTTAAGCGTGCGGACCCTACGGGTTCGAGAACTATGTAGACATGACCGAGACACCTCTGTGGTCAATAACCAATAGTGGAACCTAGATGCTCATATTGGCTCGTACATATTCTATGAAGATCTTTATCGGTCAAACCGCATAACAACATACATTGTTCCCTTTGTCATCGGTATGTTACTTGCCCGAGATTCGATCGTCGGTATCATCATACCTAGTTCAATCTCGTTACCGGCAAGTCCCTTTACTCGTTCCGTAATGCATCATCCCGCGACTAACTCATTAGTCACATTGCTTGCGAGGCTCATAGTGATGTGCATTACCGAGAGGGACCGGAGATACCTCTCCGATACACGGAGTGACAAATCCTAATCTCGATCTATGCCAACTCAACAAACACCATCGGAGACACCTATAGAGCATCTTTATAATCACCTAGTTACATTGTGACGTTTGATAGCACACAAGGTGTTCCTCTGGTATTCGGGAGTTGTATAATCTCATACTCATGAGGAACATGTATAAGTCATGAAGAAAGCAATAGCAATAAACTAAACGATCATAGTGCTAAGCTAACGGATGGGTCTTGTCCATCACATCATTCTCTAATGATGTGATCCCGTTCATCAAATGACAACACATGTCTATGGCTAGGAAACTTAACCATCTTTGATTAACGAGCTAGTAAAGTAGAGGCATGCTAGGGACACTTTGTTTGTCTATGTATTCACACATGTACTAAGTTTCCTGGTTAATACAATTCTATCATGAATAATAAACATTTATCATGATATAAGAAAATATAAATAACAACTTTATTATTGCCTCTAGGGCATATTTCCTTCAGAATTTAGTAAGCACTACCTTCTGTCTCTAACTTTTGTTTTTTGTTTTTATTAAGTTAAATAAAATAAAATGGCCTGTTTTGTCTGTTTTCTGAATTTCCCGTGCAATGAAAAAATGACTCAAAAATAAAAGTTCTCAGAATGCTCTGAAAATTTAAGAATTTTTGGTGCAAATAATATCAGAGGGAGGTGCACGAGGTGGGCACAACCCACCTGGTTGCGCCAGGACCCCCAGGCGTGCCCTGATGGGTTGTGGTGCCTACGTGGGCTCCCTCACTTATCCCTTCACACCACATAATCACCTACCTCCAGAAAATATTCACCATTGCTCTCTCTCTCTCTCTCGTGTTCTTGCTCTCAAACCCGCAGATTTCGATCTCTTTGCTCGAAGCTATTTGGTTTGCTCTACTCGGGGTTGTATACATTCTACTTTGACAATGACAACCAGCTCAAGCTCATCTACAACGACCCTGAGGTCAGTAGCGTATACTGGCCTGACCTATTTGGTTTGAAGAAAATGTTAAAAACACTCAGACTCTTTGTAACTTGGATCTGGATCATAGTCTTTTGCCCTCCATTTTAATTGATGAGCATTGAATTATGAAATTTGAATGGATTGAGTACATCAAGATGAATATATTCACTATGTGGCCGTGAGCTATCTTCCATGCAAATTTTAATTAATTACCATGTTAATTTTTTATATGAATCTGACATGGCAATTTTCTTGTCATATTTTTGTGCTTCAACTTTTCACTCTACATATGAACATGGCAACTAAAATTCATATGTTCCATGTGGTTGTTTGTATTTTGTGCATTCTATTTTATTGTCCTGGTAATTTTTGCCATGTCATCTTTCTGAACATAATTGTTTCCATGGCAATTTTTTTTTGCCATGGCAGATTTGTTATGCTTTCTTAGAAATCACTTTTTTGTAAACTTTGCCATTGTAAAAAAATAATATCATGGAAAATTAATGCATGCTTACAAATCAGTTTTTGTTGAGGTGCTTTGTACTGTTTGTTGTTTATTTTAATGTTAGGGTCCTTTGCGTAAAAACAAAATCTGTAAAAGATTCTGACTGCTGCTGCATGCGCACGGGGTCTAAGGACGCAAAGCCCGCCGCATGGATCTCTCTGCCAGAATACGACCAGGTCTCAGGCATGTGCCTCACATGGAAAAAAATTATATGAGACCAGGTCTCACGGTTAGCAGGTGAGACCCGCCCTGATGGATGACACGTGGCATTCACAAATCACAAAGCATCTAATCGCTTCCCCCTGATTTCAAGTGGATGCTTTGTGATTTGTGAATGCCAAGTGTCATCCATCAGGATGGGTCTCGCGTGAGACATGATCTCATAGAATTCTTTTCCGCCTCACATCTGCCTAAAAGTTGCCCAGATCTCTCGTTTTTTCTGGGTTTTTTCGAGGTTTTGATTTTCCACTGGTCTTCCTTAGCTTTTCAACTAAATTTTTTTTCGAAAAAAAATTTCTTTTTGCGTGAAAAATGTGTTTCCTTTTTTTCCTTTCACGAGAGTCACGGTTTTCCTTCCGCGAGAGGCACGGTTTTGCTTTCGCGAGAGTCACGGCCATGCCTCTCGAAAATGAAAAAAAACCGCGTTTTCTGTTTTTTCCTTTCGCGAGAGTCACGGTTTTGCTTCCGCGAGAGACACGGTTGTGCTTTCGCGAGAGGCATGGTTGTGCTTTCGCGGGAGTCACGGCCGTGCTTATTGGAAACGGAAAAAAAACACATTTTCTGTTTTTTTCCTTCGCGAGAGTCACGGTTTTGCTTCCGCTAGAGGCACGGTTGTGCTTTCGCGAGAGTCACGGCGGTGCCTCTCGGAAACGGAAAAAACGCGTTTTCTGTTTTTTTCTTTTCGCGAGAGTCACGTTTTTGCTTCCGCGAGAGGCACGGGTGTGCTTTCGCGAGAGTCACGGCCGTACCTCCTCGGAAACAAAAAAACGTGTTTTCTCTTTTTTTTCCTTCCGCGAGAGTCACGGTTTTGCTTCCGTGAGAGCCACGGTTGTGATTTCGTGAGAGGCACGGGTGTGCCTCTTTCAGAAAGGGAAAAAACCCGTGCTTCCGGTTTGGTTTTTTCGTGAAAAGAAATTCGTCAAAACCTATCAACATGGATCTAGTTTTGAAGATCTCGACGCAAGGAATCCAACGGTGAAAGCGGTTTGAGATTTGGATGCACGGTTTGAGAGATAAAACGTTTTGAATAAATGGATCTACGAAGAAGGGAAAACTCTCAGGTTGCGACAAGTGGCGCGTTGCATGTGCGCCACTTGTCGCAACCTGGGGATCTTTGCAACGAGTACTCCTCAATTAGTGATTTCGAACAAACACCCAACCCAATTAAAGTTCAGTTTTGCTAGAACTCATCTAGATGAGATATAATTTGGTCTCATTCACATTTTATAGCCATTGGATGTGATGCTATAAGATGCATGTGTGCTGACGTGAGTTGTATCTGTTCTTATTTTTCAGGTGAATGAGACCAAATTATGTCTCATCTAAATGAGTTCTAGGTACTCCCATTAAAGTTTCAAAAATATTAAACACATCCCAAACAACAGAAACGGATCAGATCCAGAGCCCACTTGATCAAAACCTACTCCAAATACATTATACCGCACCGTACTTGACACTTTTTTTTTGTTTTTTGTTTTTCCGTACTTCACAAGTCGCACGGGCACAAGGAAAACATTCCATCTTTTATTCCACTTTCAACTGAGAGCAAACGGAATTAGGGATGGCAACGGGGACAATTTTCTATGGGAATATCTACAACATCCCCATCCCCATCTTTTCTATCAGTTTATCCTCATCCTCGTTTACATGACTGGGGAGAGTTGAAATTTCCCCATACCAATGCCCCATTGGGGAACGGGGCCCCATTAGGGTCCCCATCCTCATAAACAAATACTCATATACATAATATGACACCCTATAATCAACATACATACATGGTATTTACCTTGTCCTGCTAATGCCTATCTAGGTCGTATTGACTTCTTGGTCATGGTGGCAGCTGAAGTGAGGATGAGATAGGTTTAAGGTTTTTTTCAGAGCTTTTTTTTGTTTTCGCAAGTTTGTTTGTGAAAATTTTAAGGTTGACCGCAATATCACAGTTACTAACCGGGTCCTCGATGAGTATTGGGTCTGGGGAATAGGATATCGTCCCCTTCCCTGTTGTACCCTATGGGGAATAAAATAGTTTGGTAAATATCCTCATGGGGATGTTTTTCGCCCATCTCCACCCCCTAATAGATGAAATCCCCACGGGTTTGACGGGTATGGGCCCCGTTGCCATCCCTAAACGGAATCCACTGCCCTAGAAAGCAACAACTCTCTTTTAGTCTTCCTTACACTACAAGGCACAGAGAAACTGAAACTGAAATCCGACGTCTCCTCATGCATGGAACAGAGGGCCTGCGATTCTATACAGTCCTGGATCAAGTCTACTCGTCGATCCTCCCGATGGTGTTTTGCCTTGCGTTCCGTAGAATGGTTTTATCCGCGGTGATGAAGAAGCCGGCGACACACGCTGTCCAATAAACAGGGATATTATTGTTCAGTTCAGTAAACTCCCAATTCTGTGTTGCATGAGCATGACAAACAACAATGATCTTTCTTTTGAGCTACAGACGACCTTCAAATCCAATGGTGGTAAAGCAATACGCATGATCCTTGAAGAAATGGCTTTCATCATCAATCTAACGTACGGTATCACCTTCTACTCTCTGAAGCTAGAACACCGATACTGATCAAGTGATTAGGATGGCTGAATCATTCAGTAGCATGGTACCTGTCGATATGATGAGCGCTTGCGCGGTGTAGTTCAGATTGTGCTTGGCCCAAGGAAGGACACGGCAGGCAACGAACTGCACAAGATCAAATCTGACAGAAGTCAGGACATATGCGAGCATGCACACAAGAATTCAGCACAGAAATACGCGCCGTGGGAACCGCAACCACGGTGCCAGCAATGGCGGCGTTCTTCCCTCCCAACAGGACAGCCTCTGCAACAAGAACACGTACGCAGGATACAAGCATAAGAAGGAGAAAGTACAGAATTAACAGCATTGATTTCTAGATGGATCCGGGACGGTGGTGGAACTGAAAGAGAGAGTGGGAGATGGTCTTTCCTCTTCTGGGTACCTCGGATGGCGGCGCTGGATTCCTCCTCTGTGGGGGATCGGACGAAGAAGTTCCTGGCGGCCATGGCTGCTCGCTCCGTTCTCTTCCTCCTGGCGGCGGCTTCTTTCCCTGTAGCCTCTTCGGATTGAACGACACGGTTGGTGACCCGAGTTGCCATGGCCGCCGGCAACTTCTTAAATCAAATACGAAAGGGAACACGGGTGTCCTTATTGGCGCTGGATGTTATTTGAATATAGAGGAATGCCAATTCAATATCCACTGAATCCAGTCCCATGTGCGGGGGCGGCTACTGAAAAGGCTTGGCCCACATGGGCTGCTATCTGAAATTTTCACATTTACAAACTAGACTAGACTAGATACTCATACTATGGTTGGGCTCTTTTTTCCCGATGGAAATATGGTGTTTTATTCCAGACTCACATAATTACAATCCTTAGCAACAAGTTCAGAAATAAAAGGATTGGATTGGTTAATCCAGCACGTAGTACTATCCCAGATCTATCATAATTTGCTAAACAATGCGCAACTTTGTTTTGATCAAGAGAAACTTTAACACGAACAAACACCCTAGTCTCTGGGACGGACTGACGTCGGAGCAGAAGAAGGCCATGGCGGCCATTGTTGCCGACTGGCAGGCCGGCAGCCGGAGGATGCCTCCGGCGACGACGTGCAAATGAAGGACGCTCCGACGATGAGCCAGCGCCACCCTCCTCTTCCTAACGAGAAGGACGTCACGTGTTCGAGTCTTTCGCGCAGCACTTTTAATGATTTTTTTCGTGTGCATGAAATTCAATAGCTCGAAATGGGCCGGCCCAATTCCTGGCTCCCTTCAGCGAAGGCTCGTGAATTTTTTTTCCAAATCTGTGGACTTTTCTTTTGAAAATCTGTGAACTTCTTTTCAAAATCATAGAAATTTATCTAAATCCGTGAACATTTTTTTTTCAAAAGTCATGTTTTTTTTGTTTTAAAAATCTGGTTCATGAGGTTCTTTTTTTATTTGCTATTTCCTACTAAGATGGCCACCGGTTTTTATATATTTTATAAAATAATTTGAGCGTTCAAAAAAATTAAAAAAATTACAGGATTTGATATGCAAAGTTGAAAATAAGTTCGTCGATTTCAAACAAGGTTAGCGAATTTAATAAGAAAAGGGGAAATGAAAAATAAAAAGAAAAGGAAAGAAAAAAATTAGAAAAGGAAGAAAAGGGGAGTAGGTGAACACAACGCATGTGGTGTCCTGGAGGTTAGTTGCATCGATCAACAACAAGTGGTCTTCTGTTCGAGCCATGGTCGTGCGCTAAATTTTTGTTTTTTAACAAAAAAACAACTAAAGCGGGCCGGTCCAGGCGGGAGCAGGGTGTGCGCCCTTTGGAATTTTTGTTTTTGAACAAAAGAGACTAAAGCAAGCCAGCGCACCATACGAATCCCCGTTGACATTTGCCACGTCAGTGTTTTTATGCCTCAAACGATGTCAGGGTTCGGTTTAGACCGGGATTGCATAGTTCAGGGTGCGATCGACCGGGATTTCGACTTTAGGGTTCGTTCCGCCCGACCTCTACGAGTGCAAGGTTTAAAATGGACCTTTTCCAATAGGAAGAGAGTGACAAAAGCCGCATGCCGGACCAAAATAGCGGAACTGTATCGTGGTAGCCTGCATGCATATACAAGGCGTTGTTGCGGGACACTCCCATGTGCCACTCGTTGCGGCGAATTGCCGAGCGGACGCACATGCAACTCCAACTGGGCTAGCCCATTGGCATAACACAGTGAAAAATCCCAAAAATGAGTGCTCAAATGAGGGATCGAATATGCGACCTCCTATTGCTTATGAGCACGGCTAGCCAACGGGATTAATGAGCTTTGTTGGTTTAATATTGCGTATGAACCTAAAGGTAATGTGAGATCCGAACATTTTGTCAAATTCATAACACAAACATTATTTCAAAGGAAGTATTTTTTTCAAGATCGAACACTTTTCAAATTTCAGAAGAAAAATAAACAAACGAACATTTATTGAATATGTGAACTTTTTTGGGAAATCATGAACATTTTTTGAATATGTGAACAAATTTTCGATAATGGGACATTTTTTGAAACTGTGAACAAAAAATTGGAAACATGAAATTTTTTCAATCTGTGAACAATTTTTGAAACGAGAACATTTTAAAAAAAAAATTCAAACATATTTTGGAAATCATGAACATTTTTTTATGAAATCACGAACATATTTTAAAACTGTGAAATATTCTTAACAAACGAAAAAAACATGAGAAAATAAGCAGAAAAAACGAGAAAAAAATGAAAAGCAAAACCAGTAAGAAAACCAGATCAAGCAGTAAAGAAACAGAAACAGGGAAAACTCAGTTAGAAGAACCGGAGAAAGTCTTCCAGAACGGCCCTAAACAGGAAGCGTGTGCTTGCGTTAAGTGGGCCGGCCCACTCTGTTCGTGCATGTGCGATTCTTCAGCAATTTGACGCAGCGTGCGTCATATAGCGAATTCCGCTGTTGCGTATTCAGTTTCCAACAGAACAACGGACTCGATTGTAGTACTAGCAAGTAGTCACGTGAAAAGTTCCTAAAAAAAAAAAGTAGTCACGTGAAAATCTAGCCCGCGACAAGATTGAAGGCGATGCCAATACAAATATACCACACGGGCAGACGCATAGCATAGTCGCACGATCGCTCCCGTCCCGTCCCTTCCCTTCCCTTCCCCCAAACATCTCCTCCCGATCCAATCTCACTTGGCCAACTCCAACTCCAACTCCTACGTACGTACGCGAGAGGAATCGTCGATCGACCTGTCCCGCGCATGCAGTCGCGCGATTCCTTGATGGCGTCGCCTGCCATGGCCATGGACATCGCCGCCGACGACTTGTTCTACCGAGCGCTGCAATCACTAGACGAGGGCCTAGCACAAGGCATCGCCCAGGACGGCGCCGACAACATGCACCTGCTGCGACAACAACAGCAGCAGCAAGCATACGCCGACGCGCTGTTTCGCGAGCTTACTGGCGTCGCTTTTAATTCCGATTTGGCCATGGCGGACACAGACGGCCCTGATGCTCCAGATGACCCGGCGTTGGGCGAGGCGGTGGCCGAGGCGCTGAAGACCGTGGGTGCGCCGTCCGACGGGCAGGGCTGCCCGATCTGCATGGAGGACGACGACGATGACAACGCGGCGACGGGCGCGTGGAAGGAGACGCCGTGTGGGCATCGGTTCCACGGGCGGTGCGTCGAGAGGTGGCTGCGCGTCAAGGGGAGCTGCCCCATGTGCCGGCGCCAGATGGTGGCCATGCCCGCCGCCGCCGCCACTAGTACTAGTCCCGCTGGATTCTCGGATTTTGAGATGGCGGTGGCGGGAATTGAGGATGCCATCATGGAGTTCATGCGTGAGGGTGCATCTTATGATAGGTCTTAGAGCATGGTTAATAGAAGAGCCGGCAACGGGCTCTATATGAATGCCAGGTCACTTGTAGCCACCAAGAAAAAACTCTCGTATAACAAAGCTGGCTGTAGGCATTAGCTATAGTAATTAATGTCTACATGCATGGCAGAGAGAAAAATGCAATTGATTGGAGAGGAGAAAGCTGCGCTAGCTTTAAGCCTTGCATGCAGTTTATTTGTCTCGAGCCTTGCGCTACAGCCGGCGACTCACGGAGCGCCCGCTCCCTTCTCTCTCCTGTCTTCTCTTCCCTCCAGCTGGACTTTGTCTGAGGTGGAACGGCTTGTAGCCAGCTAACTAGGTACTGTTATACTTGCTCTTAGTTGCCTCGATCTCTAGCGGAATTAATGTTGCTGCTTGCTTAGGGTTGTGGTGAAATGCCTGTGTTGGACGTTTGCTCTTTCTGTGGCTGAATTTCAATTCAGTTCCATCGGCAAACATATCATGCTCGGACCTGATGTCTGGAAATGTAATCATATGTCTATTCACATGTTCTGTCGTGTTAATTACTCTTAAAACTCAGATGTTTTGAATCTTTGATGTATATTTTGTTTTTGAGCATGAGATGTTCTGATCGAAGAAAGCATGATCTGCCTTAACTTAGGTTAGTCCAAGGTTTTTTCAACCTATTTACCACTATTATATTACCCGAGAACTATATAAGGGTATCTCCAAGGCAAAAATCCTCCTACATCCGTCTGCGGACACGGGATGACGGTCTGCTGAGACAGATGCGGGAGGCGACCATCCAACCGTAGCTGCATACATTTTCACAACAATTCAAATCAACGGGACGAAATTTGTTTAAACAAGTCTGGATTTAATATAAACACGGCCAGATATCATATAAACATACCGAATTTCATATAAACATACCGGATTTTATTACAAATACATCAAAGCGGTCCTAGGCGGCCTCTGGAGTATAATTAATACTCCCTCCGTCCGAAAAAGTTTGTCCCTCAAATGAATGTATTTAGCATCAGGTTAGTGCTAGACATCCATTTAAGGAACAAGCTTGGGGCAAGCTTTTTCGGACGGAGGTAGGACATAATATAAATGATCGTCGGTGTCTGGTCCCCGTGTCCGACCATCAGCCCCGAGAAATGAAGCTTCACCGTCTCCAGTTCCGCCTCGGCGCTCTCCAGCTCCGCCTCAGCGCTCTCCAGCTCCGCCTCCGGAGCCCCGAGAACTGAAGTTGTCCGCCTCCTCGTCGCCGCCAAGCGACTAATCGGTTGAACATGCTCAGCCCACCAAGCTTGGCGTCGATGGGAGGGGAGGAGCGGTGGCCTTCCTTGGACACGAGTAGCGTTGACCTACCATGCACTACTCTTCCTCGTTGTCGGTGGCGCACGCGAACGTGCCGGCTTCTTCGTGGTCGTGGCGTCGGGGCGCGGCCTCCTCCTCGTCGGTGTCTCCGCTCACCCGCCTCGTCGTCGAACTCCTTGCCGGCGCCCGCCACCTCCACCACCCGCTGCCGGTACCGCCAACGGGCGAGGCAGATCTTGCGGGCGGAGCGGTAGGAATCGAGCATCGCGTCCTGCTTCGGCAGGACCGCGTCCGGCGCGACCGCCCTGCCGGCAGCGACCTGCTCATCCGCCTGCAGATGCTCCTGGAGGAGGTTGTGGTTGTAGTTGGCATCGGCGTTGGCCTACGCTTTTCGGAACTGGTCCTCCCACTCGGCCCGCACCATGTCCATATAATGGGCACGGGCCTCCGCGATGGTCATGGTGCAATGCACCAACGAGGGTGGAGTGGAGGAGGAGGGTGGTGTTGGCTCGTCATCGGAGGCATCCTTCATTTGCACGTCATCGTCGAAGGCGTCCTCTGGCTGCCTGCCGGCCTGCCAGTTGGCAGCAATGGTCGCCATGGCCTTCTTCTGCTCCGACGTCATCCCGCCCTAGAGAGCTTTGGCGGCGGAGGGTTCCACGGCGGAAAGTGGTGCGGAGAGGGATGACTGTGGCTATGGCCGGGGAAGTAGGGCATCGGTTTATATAGCACCGATGGGCGCCAGAGGGACGGACAGGTGGCGTCGGAGGAGACGTCTCGGTAACCGTGTGCCATCAATGCGGGCGGCAGACTAAACAAACGTAAAGCAATGACATGAGTATATGAATGAAATCCATAACTGGCCATCATGCAATTCTCACAAAAGCTTCAAAAAGAGGGAAACCTTTTACTTGAACTTTCCAGCTTTAGGGTGTGACTACTTTCATGAGTGCCGAGTCAAGTCGGCTCGGCTCGCTAGAGCTCGTTTCGTTAACGAGCTAGCTCAACTCGACTCGTTACTATAGCGAGCTCAAATCCAAGATTGGCTCGACTCGTATAGCTCGCGAGCTAGCTCGTTTAGCTTGTTAAGCTCATTATAGGTATGAACACAAAACCTTATGAATATGATAAAAAAAATTAATTGAGAATGTAACATGTACATATTAAGCATGTACGATGTTTACAAACAATTGTAAGTAGCTTAACTTATAATTGTCAGTACCATCAACATGTCAGCAAGTCAGTAACATGTACATGACTACAATAATCATCAAGTTGGCAACATGTACATGATCACAATTCCCCATACAATGGTACATGACCACAATAATCAGCAAGTTAATAACATGTACATGACCCGAGAGGTGAGTTTATGCGGCACTGCCAGCATCGTGAACTCACGATTCAGAAACAGAGGAGACAGGAGGGGAATTGACACACTAATCTCTCGCTATTTCACTAGGGATGGAAGGAGAGGAATCATGGCTTGTGTCTCTTGGGCGGTTTGGCCTAGTGTTATGCGGATGGGCCCTGTGTTGTGCCTATAGGACTGGCCTGGGATGCAAGGTGGGGTTGGGTGTCTAATTTTTATACCGAGCCTAACGAGTTATACGAGTACTCGTGAACTCGGCTCGTTTAACTTGGTCTATAAACAATTTTAAAATAAAGCTTGGCTCGACTCGTTATTCTTCGAGTTCGAGTCGATTTGAGCCGAGTCACGAGCTACTCGTTTAGCTCGCGAGCTTTGAGTTTTTTTATCCCTATGAAGCACTAAATGGTCTAGAAAGTAATGTACTATACCAGCCAATTACACTTTTGAATCCAAAAAACCCTCAATTTCCGTAAATTTGGTTTAACAATATGATTTTCAGTTTCTAACCGAAAAAAACCGAAGTTTTGGTTCGGTTTGTTTTTTGGTTTTGCACACCCTGGTGCGGCGGGCACCCTATTCAGCGGGACCTCCTATGTGATGCGTGTTGCCCAACAGACACGCGCCACACAGGGGGTTCGCCCGATTGGGCCGGCCCAGCTTAGAGTGAACTACGACCGAACACATGTGATAAATCCAAAAAAAAATTAAGTGCCTGGAAGGGATTGAACCCAGGACCTTGCAACAACTTACTACATCGCTAGGCACTATACCACCTACAACTAATTGTCTAAGATGGCATCTGAGTTTATATGAACTATCAGCCGCGATAGATTTCAACTTATTTTGAAATTTTGAACTTGATTGTTTTTGGAAAAAATAAATATTTTCTGCAACACAACATGTATTGAAGAAAGAGGAACAAAATTGAATAAATAAACACTTTTTGAATTTAAGAACATTTTTTAGAAACATGAACATTTTTTGAAAAACAGGAAAATACTTGAAAACACAAACATTTTTTGAAAATAAAAAACAATCCAAATCGTGAACACTTTTTGTATTTGCGAACAAAATGGGTAAACTTGAACATTTTTTTAAATTTGTGAAGAAATTCAGAAAGCTGAAATATTATTTGAATTCCAGAACATTTTTTAGATTCGTGAACAAAAAATAAAAAAGCGAACATTTTTTAAATTCCCAGACCTTTTTTTGAGTTTCAGAATGAATTTTGAAACATGAAGAACTTTCAAATTCGTGAACAAAACTGGAAAGTCGGAACATTTTTGGAAGTTGGAGAACATTTTTTTAATTTGTGAAAAAAATTCAAAACATGAACATTTTAAAAAATTGCAAACAAAATTTGAAAATGGGATTTTTTAAAATTCCCCAAAATTTTCAGAATTTGTAACAAAAAATTTAAACGGCGACATTTTAAAATTTCTGAGCATTTGTTGAAAAAGAGAATAAAAAGGGAAAGAAAATAAAAGGAGAAACAGAAAAGGGAAAATGAAAAATAAAAGAAAAACAAAAAACAAAAACAAAAAATTCAAAATAAGAATAAAAAGAAATAGAAAAAAGAAACAATAAAAATCCGGTTTCAGAGAACCTTCTGCAAGGTTCCCAAAACTGATAAAACCAGACAAGAACCTGCTAGACGGTTCCTAAAACTGAACGTAACAAATCACGCAATTGGGCCGGTCCAGTGCACTCGATCCGGCTTGACATTATGCCGCAACGATCGTCCAATAGGGAATTACTGGGTCTTCAGCCTCGGCGTTTGATTTTAGCGGGCCAGCGGGGGCAGGACTCCAGACCATTCACCATAGCATATTGGGCCGGTCCGTTACATGCTCAGCGCCCAAGCACAATGCAGTAGGCAGAGTAGGGAGGCGTTTACATTAGTACCACCTCGGCAGCTTAAAAGGGGTTTTCCACTGCTTTGACGCATGACCTTACTTGAACAGGATGTGTTCTATAGGATCGTACCGCTGCATCCTTGACTAATATAAGGAGGCAAGCACATCTGACCTGTGGGCCAGAGCGTGATTAACGGCTCAGATCAGTCTGACTGATCCCATGCCTGCAGAGGATCGTTCTTGTTCAGCTCTAGGTGGCTCTCTCTCCTTTTGCCATTTCTTGTTTATATACAGCACAGTTTTTACAAAGCCAACAGGAAGCACTGTGAACACCAGCGTCAAACAAGGTACTTCATTCAGGTACAAAACGTCCAACACCGCAACAGCCCGGGGGTAATCAGAATGGAACAAGTCCTCATCTTTGGATGCTTCGCTGACTTAAATCAGAGTGGAGCTCGTCCACTCGTCCGTGATCGTTTAACTTGATCCAGCGGCCATTGGAAGAAGCAACCACATCTGCACCAAAGGAGACTGGTCAGCGCAAGCGCAACGATTACAGATAAGACTTTCTTTCTTTCTTGCCAGATCACAGCATTTCTCCGGCTAAATTTCCTTTCATTACTGAAAGCTGATAACACACAACACAAGCACCGAAGCCACGCTCCTGTCAAGTTGGGACACCGGGTTTTCCACGGAAGCACAAGAGGAATGCTGCCGCTCGGTTCTGGTAGTATAAAATTCTGCACACCTTACTGATCACAGGACCATCACGGTATCACTCACCTACGACCAGGAATGGGAAGAAAACAGAGCCGTCAGGCTGATGAAGCTGAGCACGTGGCTTCTCTCTCACTCGAGACAAGCCACGGTCAACCTTGCCGGCTCTTGCTCAATACCTGGAACCATCGCGTTCCCTACCTTTCCTCACAAGAGAATGCTATGCTACTCGGTTCTAGCGTAAAACCCTGCACACCATATCATCACAGGGCGACCATCACGGCAATCACCTCTATCTTCTAAGCTGATGAAGCACGTGTTTTCCTCTCTCATCAAGACAGATCTCGGTCAACCTGAAATTATGCGTCCTTGTCGGCTCTTTGCTCCATACTGAACCTGGAAGGCTGGAACCATCGCTCCCTACCTTTATCTTCATCGCTCATTATTATACTCCATCTGGTAATATCCGGGATCCATTTTCTGTACGGACTAAAAGGACTTGCCGTCCAGGTCCGTAGCATGCGACTAGTACATGCTACTACAGTAACTCGGCAACTTGGCACGTGAGCGTACTCTTTTTTTCAACACTCATGTGTGTGATATATACATGGCTGTAGGCTGTAGCACTGAACGCATCAGCAGAAACCAGATGACGACTGCTGTGGCCTTCACCACATCCATCTCACTCCTCCTCCTGCTGATCCCCGTCGCTCTTGCAAAGGATCACACCAATGGCGGCAGCTACCTCGCCAGAGGCTCCTCGGTGTCCATCGAGGATGGCACCAAGGCCACCACCACCACCATCCTGGCGTCGCCCAATGGCGCCTTCGCCTGCGGCTTCTACAGGGTGGCCACCAACGCCTACACCTTCTCCATCTGGTTCCGCTCCTCATCGGCCAAGACCGTCGCGTGGACGGTCAACCGCGACGCGCCGGTGAACGGCAGGGGGTCCAGGCTCGCCTTCCGGAAGGACGGGGCCCTGGCCCTGCTCGACTACAATGGCGCGGCCGTCTGGAGCACCAACACAAGCGCGACCCGTGCCAGCCGCGTGGAGCTCCTCGACAGCGGCGACCTTGTCGTCGTCGATCCAAACGGCCGGCGCCTCTGGGGGAGCTTCGACTCACCCACCGACACGCTTCTGCCGTCGCAGCCGATGACCCGGCACACAAAGCTGGTGTCTGCGTCTGCCAGGGGTTTGCTCTCATCAGGGTTGTATGCATTCTACTTTGACAATGACAACCAGCTCAAGCTCATCTACAACGGCCCTGAGGTCAGTAGCGTGTACTGGCCTGACCCTTTCACCACCCCGCTTGTGAATCACAGGACTACCTACAACAGTAGCCAGTATGGAGTTCTTGAGCAGACAGGCCGGTTCGCCGCGAGCGACAACTTCAAATTCGCAGCTTCTGATCTTGGTGATAAGGTCATGAGGAGGTTGACTCTGGATTACGATGGCAATCTCAGGCTGTACAGCCTGAACGCGACCACCGGCGGCTGGTCGGTCTCTTGGATGGTATTCCGCGGAGTCTGCAATATTCATGGACTCTGCGGCAAAAACAGCCTCTGCAAGTACATACCCAAGCTCCAGTGCTCTTGCCTCAGAGGCTTTGAGGTGGTCGATGCAAGCGACTGGAGCAAAGGGTGCAGGCGCAAGGCAAACCTCAGGGCCACCCAGGATTTCTCATTCAGAAAGGTCGCGGGAGCTGATTTCATTGGGTATGACTTGCTCTACTGGGAGCGGGTGACAATTCGGAACTGCAAAGATTTGTGCTTGGACAATGCTAATTGCCAAGCCTTTGGTTACCGTCAGGGAGAAGGCAAATGTTTCACAAAGGTCTATCTTTTTAACGGCAAGAACTTTCCGAACCCTCACACTGACATTTATCTGAAAGTTCCCAGGGGAGCGCTGTCTTCCTCAGAATTGGCTTCTACCGTAACCCATGAATGCAAAGTTCATCAAAAGGAGGCCAACAGTACATCGCTATTGTTCCAGGATGGCTCTTCTAACTTCAAGTTTGGCTACTTCCTTTCTTCTGCATTAACACTGCTTTTCATTGAAGTGATATTAATCATCGCCGGGTGTTGGGTTGTTCACAAATGGGAGGGAAGACCAGAGATTATAGATGAAGGTTACACGATAATTTCCAGCCAGTTCCGAATATTTAGCTACAGGGAGTTACAGAAGGCAACCAGTTGCTTCCAAGAAGAGCTAGGAAGCGGTGGATCAGGAGCAGTTTACAAGGGAGTCCTCGATGATGCAAGGAAGGTCGCAGTGAAGAAGCTAAACGATGTGATCCAAGGAGAGCAGGAGTTCAGGTCTGAGATAAGTGTCATAGGCAGAATTTATCATATGAATCTCGTCAGAATTTGGGGGTTTTGTGTCGAGAAGACGCACAAGCTCTTGGTTTCAGAGTTCATCGAGAATGGTTCCTTGGCCGCAGTTCTTTTTGATCACCAGAGTAATTCTCCTGTGCTCCAATGGGGCCAAAGGTACAATATTGCACTTGGGGTGGCAAAAGGACTGGCCTATCTCCATCATGAGTGTCTTGAATGGATTGTCCACTGTGATGTCAAACCAGAGAACATATTGTTAGATAGAGACTTTCAGCCCAAGATTGCAGATTTTGGACTGATGAAGCTACAACAGCGAGGATCAAGCGCAGAAATGTTGTCAAAAGTGCATGGGACTAGAGGCTACATTGCACCAGAATGGGCTCTAAATCTTCCAATCAATGGGAAGGCCGATGTTTACAGCTACGGCGTAGTGCTTCTTGAGTTAGTGAAGGGGGTTCGTCTTTCCAGATGGGTGGCTGAGGGCGAGGAGGAGGTTGAAATGGCTGGTATATGCTCTATTGAAATCCTTAAAGAAAAACTAGCAGGCGAAGACCAGTCATGGCTTCTGGAGTTTGTCGACCACAGACTGGATGGAGAATTCAACCAGTCAGAAGCTACAGTAATGCTTAAGATAGCAATATCATGTGTACAAGAGGACAGGAGCAGAAGACCAAGCATGAGCCACGTGGTCGAAACTTTGCTTTCACTTGTGGAGTAATATTCAGTATTGTATTACTATTGTTACATCTAGCTGATATAAGAATAACATTATGTGGTGTCGCAGAAAAGTTGCTGCAAGCCTTATCGCTGCCATATGTAGCGGCTCTCCAGATTTGTGTCAATACCTAGTTTCTTAAGAGGGAGTACGAACTACTCCCTCCGTTCCTCAATATTCTGTGATGTTGCAGAAAAATTGCTGCAAGCCTTTCCCTGCCATATCTAGAGACTCTCCGGATTTGTACCAATAACTAGTTTCTTAAGATGGAGTACTATCCAGTAACTAGGAGTACTATGTATTTCATTCTGTCTTTCTGTTTGGATGCTTAGGTCCATATAACAAAACACATCTACTTTCAGTTATTTGAAGAAATATGCAATCCTAGTGATCTAGATTGATAGCAAACAGAAATGTATCAAATCTAGATGGAGTACCTGATTTATCATGCAGCTGACAGATTAAAGAACAGAATGTAATGGATTACTCAGTACTCACAGCTATAGAAGTTATATGATTCAACAGAATCAGCAATGACAGGAAGAGTGAAAACAATCGCCAGTTCAACCATTCAGAAGCTACAGTAATGCTTAAGATAGCAATATCATGTGTGCAAGAGGACTGGAGCAGAAGACCGAGCATGAGCCATGTGGTCGAAACTCTGCTTTCACTTGTGGAATAATATTCAGTATTGTTCTACTTCTGTAACTTTTTATAAGACGTTTTTAGAGTCTATGACAGTGTCAAAAAATGTCTTGTATGAAGTTACAGAGGGAGTATTTACTATTGTTACATCTAGCTGAAGTAAGAGTAATATTATGTGATGTTGCAGAAAAGTTGCTGCAAGCCTTATCCCTGCCATATGTAGTGGCTCTCCGGATTTGTCAGTACCTAGTGTCCTAGTTTCTTAAGATGGAGCACTAACTTGAAAGTAGTATTTCATTTTGCCTTTCTGTTTGGATGCTTGATTCCATATAACAAAACACATCTACTTTCAGCTATTCGAAGAAATCTTTGATCCCTAGTGAGCTAGATTGATCGCAAACAGAAATGTATCGAATCTAACATGAATAGTAGGTCGGATCAATCTATAGTCAGTTTTATTACTACCTGATTTATGATACAGCCAACAGATTAAAGAACAGAATGTAATAGATACAGTAGATTATTCACAGCTAGAAAAGTTAGTGCATGATTCGAAAGAATCAACAATGACAGGAGGTGTCAAAACAATCACCGGTTCACTCATTGTTGCTGCCAATGGACTCCCGCATAGGCATAGCCACCGAGCGGCACATTGCCTCGTGCGCGGCGTTGAACGGAGCCTCCATCCCCAACCAAGTACTGCGCGGGGCCAAGCACCTTCCCTTGCTCCGGCTCCTGTACAGAGACGACAACCTGAGCACCTCGAGGCGTCGCGGTCGACGCGGAAGCCGGCGGGGAGGGAGAGGAGGCGGGAGGAGGCGCCGGCCACGGGCTTCCTGACCTGGCCGTCGAAGCGCGCCGCCGTAGGAGGGCAGCGGGGAGGAGTAGGAGGAGGAGGTGCTGGTCGGGTCGGAGTTTCGGAGAGGAAGGCGAGCGACGGCAAGGAGGGCCGGGGACGGGAGGAAGGGGGTCGACGAGGCCCGAGAGGCAGTAGAAGGCGAGCGGGTCGTGGTCGGGCAGCGAGCTGGAGCGCGCAGTGACGCCGGTGAGGGCTGCCGCGGCGCGGTGCTGGGACGGGAGCAGGGGAGAGGGGCGACACGCACCAATTCGATAGGGTCCCTAGAACTGCTCCGTTTTTTCGAGGGAGCTGTTCGTACTGCTTACACAAATACTCCTACTAGCAGTAGCAGTAGTAATCCTCAAAAAAAGAAAAAGAAAAAGCAGTAGCAGTAGTAAAAAGTTTTAAAAATATTTTATACATTTTCCTTCAGAAATTGCTTTTGGATGCCGAGCTCCATGAACGCCTTCAATTGCAAAATTCAAAATTCTTAAAAATTCATAATTTTACATTTTAAAAAATTACCCAGCGGTAGAAAACAACATGACCTCGATCTGTCTTTGCTTACCTGGACGCCCCCTTGCTCGATGGTACGCGGAAGACGCGACATCAACCCACCGAGGCCGTGTTCATGGGATCCGGCTTGCCTGCTTCCTCCTCATGCTCCCAGCTCCTACTTCATCCTACGGCTGTCTTTTTTTTCCTTTTCCTTTCATGCGGTAACATTCGGGGTCGCCGTGCTTGACGGGTTAAATCTTAAATGACTTGCCGTCATTTGGGATCCCTTCCATATCCCCCCACGACGTAGATTGACGGGGATCGAAGCCTTCAAGGTGGTTGACCCAAGCAACTGGAGCGAAGGGTGCAGGCCAAAGTCAAACATAACAGACGACTGGGACTGGAACATCGGTATTCAATTGCGTAGGCAATGAATACTTCAGATTTGAAAAACCATAGTTTTTTTCTTCTACGGTTTAGAAAAAAGTGTTCAGGACATCTTTTCTTAAATACCAAAGAAACATGGTATTAGAGACAATATGTTTATAAAACTGTGATATTTGTTGGACCCAAACACCTCAAAGTTTTGAAAACTGTGGTTTCTGAGAAAACCATAATATTCTCCAAATAATTCAAAAAGGCTGTAGCTTATGTCTTCGTAGCTGCATCTTTTATTTTACCTTTTACCGTTTCATCTTTCAAGTCTTTTTTAGGGGTACCTTTCCATTGAAAGTTGCCTGGCAAGTTTACATTCATTTATTTTCAATCAATTCTCCGTTGAAAACTTGCACCACATTGTCAGTCAATGTGTGAGTTAAATGCGCTGCGTCCAGTTCACTAGTAAATGAGTATGAACAGCTTTTTTATTATTGACATATACACAAGCGCGTGTATTATGAAGTCACTGCTAATTTAACAAAAAGTCGCACAAATCGCTACTCGTCTGCATCCGCTTACAACCTGCTTACATGACATTTTTGTTTATACGGAGGAGAAAAATATAAAAAAGTAAGGGAATGAACTCTTATGCTACTCATAGTGGGGAGTATCATATACTAATATCATACATATAATACTAGCGTATGATACTACCTCCATAATGCATACTATCATAAAGTAGTATCATAGATGATTATATTTATTGCCATGCATGACACAAAGTAGCATAGCATTTAACATGATATGGTATCTACCTATGTTACTCTAACCCTCTCTCTTCTTTAATTAGTTGCCATGTAAGCATGTTTGCTAGTCTCAAGTACATGTTACCGGTTATGTTACTCCCACTATGGCCAACCTTATGCAAAAGCTTAACTATAAGTGTATTCTTAGACAAATACAATAAATGTTAAAAAAGAGAAAGAGAGAAGATAGAACAAAGTACTAATGTAATAACCAACCTTTAGAGCATTTACAGCCGGACATAGCAAATATGACCCCTTAAATGCACGCGGACATGTCCGGTCTGTCCGTTTTGAGCCCCTATTTATCCATCCGTGCAGCCATACTTTTCATTTTTCTTCTCATATATCCGGTCACTTGCACGTGATTGGTCAAGATGAAGAG
Organism: Triticum aestivum; assembly: GCF_018294505.1. NCBI lineage: Eukaryota > Viridiplantae > Streptophyta > Magnoliopsida > Poales > Poaceae > Triticum > Triticum aestivum. The sequence continues at coordinate 80,009,422 of NC_057814.1, read as the reverse complement.
AGAGAAATAAAAGAAGAAAGAAAGAAAGAGAGAGGTGGTCGGGTAGGGCCGCGTCCTATGTGGCGGAATGCCCGAGCGCGGCCGGGCGCATCTGCGAGCCCTCGTATCCTCCTCGTATTTAAGATGGATATGAGGGTTTGCGGACAGCCCGGGCCTATAGGATGATACGAGGGATCCAGTTGGGTCACGTTTTTCCTTCTCTCTCATGTCCGGTCACTGACCGGGCACGTCCACGGGCGTTTGAGGGATGGTTTAAGGTGTCCGGTTGTAGATGCTCTTAGCTCACACTATTGTATGAATGACGACATGGCAGTTTCATATAGCCAGCACTATTAACCATGCTCGCACCCAACCACCAACAACCAGCCGACTACAATTAATCACGGTGGCCCTACTAGTGTAAGAAGTCATCGTGTAGACTAAAATAGTTTTTGACATAGATTTCAAAATAATAAGCATCGGCCAGATTGCAGTGAGCAGCGCTCGCCGTGTCCCTCGCGCCGTTCAGTCCTTTTAAAACTACTAGGGCAGGACTGCAACTAAATTATGGAAGCCACGTGAACCTGGGTGCATATAACTAGGACACAAGGTGCTTCCTCCTGCTTACTGGATACATGAATGCCATGACCATGAGAGTTGCCTACATCTTCACCACATCCATCTCATTCCTTCTCTTGCTTATCTCCGTTGCGCTTGCAAAGGATCATGGCATCAGCTACCTTGGGCCAGGTTCCTCCATCTCCACCAACAGCAGCAGCAACAGCACAACCACCACCATCCTTTTATCGCCCAGCGGTGCCTTCGCCTGTGGGTTCTATAGGGTGGCCACCAACGCTTTCACCTTCTCCATCTGGTTCACCGGCTCATCAGGGAAGACCGTCGCTTGGACGGCTAACCGCGATGTGCCCGTGAACGGTAGGGGATCCAGGCTCTCCTTCCAAGAGCACGGGGGCTTGGCCCTGCTTGACTACGATGGCACGGCCGTCTGGAGCACCAACATGACCGCCGCTCGTGCAAGCCGAGCAGAGCTTCTCGACAGCGGCAACCTTGTCGTCGTGGATCAGGACCATCGGCAACTTTGGAAGAGCTTCGACTCAGCGACCGACACGCTTCTGCCATCCCAGCCCATGACCCGGTACGTACAGCTGGTATCTGCATCTGCCAGGGGTCTGCTCTACACAGGGTTCTATACGTTGTACTTTGACAGTGACAATCAGCTAAAACTCATCTACGATGGCCCCGAGATTAGTAGCATATATTGGCCCAACCCTGCCAACAAACTGTGGGTAAATCAGAGGAGCGCTTACAACCGTAGTCGTTATGCTGTTCTTCAACAGACAGGCCAGTTTTTCTCGAGTGACAACTCGTCATTTGATGCTTCTGATCTTGGTGAAAAGGTCATGAGGAGGTTGACTCTGGATTACGATGGCAACCTTAGGCTGTATAGCCTAAACGCAACAAGCGGCGATTGGTCAGTCTCTTGGATGGCACTCCGCCGAGTCTGCGATGTACATGGACTATGTGGCAAAAACAGCCTATGCAAATACATACCAAAGCTCGAGTGCTCTTGCCTCGAAGGCTTCGAGGTGGTTGATGCAAGCAACTGGAGCAAAGGGTGCAGGCGCAAGGCAAACATAACAGCCAGCTGGGACGACCGGAGAAGACATGAGGCAAACAACATGGCCACTTTTTCGTTCAGTAAGCTTGCACAAACTGACTTTTACCAGCATGACTTGGAGTACGCAGACTCGGTGCCATTCTTGCAGTGCAAAGAGGCATGCTCGGACAATGTTGATTGCCAAGCTTTTTCGTACCGACGAGGAGAAGGCAAATGTTATCCAAAGGTCTCTCTTCTGAATGGCAAGAACTTCCCAGACCCTTACAATGACATTTATCTGAAAGTTCCCAAGGTAGTGATGTCTACGCCAGAATTGGCTTCTACAGTAACCCACGAATGCAAAATTCATGAAAAAGAAGCAGACATTTCATCGCGGATGTTCAAGGGTGCCATTTCCAAGTTCAAGGTTGGCTACTTCCTTTCTTCAGCATTAACGCTGCTTTTCATCGAAGTAGCTTTAATCATCGCTGGTTGTTTGGTAGTTTACAAATGGAAGATAGGACCAGAGGTTACAGATGAAGGTTACACGATAATATCCAGCCAGTTCCGAATATTTAGTCACAGTGAGTTACTGAAAGCAACCAATTGCTTCCAGGAAGAGCTAGGAAGTGGTGGGTCAGGAGCAGTTTACAAAGGAGTCCTTGATGATGAAAGGACGGTTGCAGTGAAGAAGCTAAACGATGTGATCCATGGAGAGCAGGAGTTCAGGTCTGAGCTAAGTGTCATAGGCAGAATTTATCATATGAATCTGGTCAGAATTTGGGGGTTTTCTGTCGAGAAGACGTGCAAGCTCTTGGTTTCTGAGTTCATCGAGAATGGTTCTTTAGACAGAGCTCTGTTTGATTACCAAAGAATAATCCCTGTGCTCCAATGGAACCAAAGGTATAATATTGCACTTGGGGTGGCAAAAGGACTGGCCTATCTCCACCATGAGTGCCTTGAATGGATAGTGCATTGTGATGTCAAACCAGAGAACATATTGTTAGATAAAGACTTTGAGCCCAAGATTGCAGATTTTGGACTGGTTAAGCTACAAAAGCGAGGATCAAGAGCACTGATGTTGTCAAGGGTACATGGGACCAGAGGATATATTGCACCGGAATGGGCTCTAAACCTTCCAATCACTGGCAAGGCCGATGTTTACAGCTATGGAGTAGTTCTTCTTGAGTTAGTGAAGGGGATTCGGGTTTCTAGTTGGATGGTCGACGCTGAGGAGGAGGTGGAAATGGCTGTTAGATGCTCTACTGAAATTCTTAAAGAGAAACTAGCAGGTGAAGACCAGTCATGGCTTCTGGAGTTTGTCGACCACAGACTGGATGGAGAATTCAACCATTCAGAAGCGATGGTAATGCTTAAGATAGCAGTATCATGTGTGGAAGAAGAGAGGAGCAGAAGACCGAGCATGAGCCATGTGGTTGAAACAATGCTTTCACTTGTGGAATAATGTTCAGTGTTGTATTTACTATTGTTACATCTAGCTGAATTAAGAATAATATTATGTGATGTTGCAGAAAAGGCAAGCCTTTCCTTGCTATGTGGAGACTCTCCGGATTTGTACCAATAACTAGTTTCTTAAGATGGGAGTACTAGCCAGTAACTGGTATTTCATTTTGTCTTTCTGTTTGGATGCTTAATTCCATATAACATAACACATCTACTTTCAGTTATTTGAAGAAATCAATCCTAGTGAGCCAGATTGATTGCAAACAGAAATATACCGAATCTAACATGAATAGTAGGTTGGAACAATCCATATTATTCTGTGATGTTGCAGAAAAGTTGATGAAGCCTTTCCCTGCCATATGTACAGACTCTCCGGATTCGTATCAATAACTAGTTTCTCAAGATGGGGTACTAACCAGTAACTGGTATTTCATTTTGTCTTTTTGTTTGGATGCTTAAGTCCATATAACATAACACCTCTGCTTTCAGTTATTTGAAGAAATCTGCAATCCTAGTGAGCTAGATTATTAGCAAACAGAATTTGTTATGGGATCTAACATGAATAGTAATAGGTTGGATCAATCTATAGCCAGTTTTATTACTACTTGATTTATCATGCAGCCAACAGATTAAAGAACAGAATGTAATAGATTACTCACAGCTATAAAAGTTATAGTATGATTCAGAAGAATCAACAATGACAGGGAGTGTCAAAACAATCACCAGTTCACCTGAGCACCTCGAGGTCGGCGCGGAAGCCGGCGGGGAGGCAGGGGATGCGGGAGGAGGCGCCGGCCACGAGGTTCCCTCCCGGGCCGTCGAAGCGCGCCGCCGCAGGAGGGGAGCGGGAAGGAGTGTTAGACTATGTAATTGTATTACGTATAGCTTCTGTATACCTAACCGTGTATGGTTAGGATTTGTACTTTGTACCTATGTAACACCAATATATATACAACTCACGCCACCCCTAGAGGGCTGTGCGATTCATCAAAAGAAGTCTACGTCTAATATGGTATCAGCTTAGTTACGATCGTTGCTTCCGCTGCCGCCACGATCGCATCTATGGCCTCGGTGCCGGCCGCCGCAGCTGCGATTCCTCCCGCATCAGCCGCCGCTCCGGCCGTCCCGGCCTCTCCGTTTTTGGCTTCTCCGCCGCTGCTTTCCCTGGCTGGCGCCTCCATGGCTGCCACTGCCCAGGGCTCCGCCGTGCCACCGTCGCCGGTCGTCGGCGACTCCGCCGCTCAGCCGCCGGCGGGCTCCTATGGCGCCGCCGTCCCGTCTGCACCGTATGGTGCCGCTCCAGCCGCCAGTCACCAGGGCGCTGTCCTGCATCCGTATGGAGTCCCGCCAGCAGGCTCCTACGGCGCCGCTCCGTATACACATTACCAGGGCGCTGCCCCGTATCTTCATCAGCAATCCGGCTCGGGTGGCGTCCCGCCTCTGCACTCGGACGTGCATCACCAGGGCATCTCGTATGTGCCCTACGGAGCGGCACATCCACATCAGGGTGCTTCGTCCCTGCAACAGCCGCCGGTGGCCGGCTCCTACGGCGTCGCGCCGGCTAGTCAGTGGTCGGCTCCCTCTCCGCTGCAGCAGTCCTATGGCCACGCTGCCCCGTTGGCCTGCGCCTACCCGCCAACCTCGGTGCCTGCGTCTCCTTACGGTGCGCCCGCTTCATACGGAGCGCCCTACGGCGGTGCATCGACGGAGCTGGTGGCTTCGTCCGCCGTGCCGAGTGGTCCTTCACCCCCGGTTTTTTATGCGCCGCCGCCGCCTTCGGATTATGGTGTATCTCATGCACCGTTCTACTTTGCGCATCTCATCCCGGTGAAGTTGACGACGGATAACTATCTGTCATGGCGTGCTCAGGTCTTACCACTTCTCCGCAGTCGTTACTTGGAGGGGTTTGTTGATGGCACTCTGCCGTGCCCGCCGCCATACCATCCAGGGCATCATGCGTGGGTGGCTCAGGATCAGGCCATCCTCTCCGCCATCCAGTCCTCTCTTACGGAGGGGGTCTCGTCACTGGTCATCTTCGCCTCTACATCTCGGGACGCGTGGACGGCTCTTCACACCAGTTTTGCTTCGCAGTCTCAGGCGCGGGCTCATGCCATTCGCACTGCGCTTGGGGAGGTGAAGCTTCATGATCTCACCGTCACTGACTACTTCAACAAGGTGAGGGGTATGGCTGACACACTTGCCTCCATTGGCAAGGAGCTTGGTCCGGAGGAGTTCACTTCCTATGTACTCAACGGACTGAGCGACGACTATGATAATTTGGTGGAGAATATCAATGGTCGTGACACTCCCATCCAGCCACGAGAGTTGTACGCACGTCTCCTTGCTACCGAGCAGCGCATCCAGGCTCGCCGGTCTACGTCGAGTTTTCCTTCCGCCAACGCTGCAACACGTGGGAAGGGCAAGCCCTCCAAGCCACCAACGGGTGGTAAGCCTCCGCCGACCGCGACTAATTCGCGGAACACCACTACCTCGACAGGAGGTCGAGTCCGTGCCTGTTGCCCTTCATGTGGTGCTCAGATTCCCTGCCAGCTATGTGGGCTTGATGGTCACCTTGCTTCTCGTTGCCATCGTCGCTTCAAGCAGGATTTCTTGGGGCTTGGGAACAATGGCAAGGGCAATGAGAAGCAGGCTGCCCTCGCGACTCATGAGCAGGGGCATACTCCTTCTTACCCAGTTGATGCATCTTGGTACATGGATACGGGGGCTACCAATCACCTGACGAGTGAGATGGGCAAGCTCTCTACACAGGAGCCGTACCGTGGACACGATCAGGTTCGCACCGCTAATGGGGAAGGTATGCACATCTCACATATTGGTCAGGCATCACTTCTTACACATCGATCCAAACAATTACGTCTTCTTAATGTCCTTCGTGTTCCCTCTGTTTCACGTAGTTTGCTTTCAGTTCCTAAACTTACTCGTGATAATAATGTTCTTGCTGAATTTCATCCTTTTTATTTTTTTGTTAAGGACCGGGACACGAGGGACGTACTTCTTAGAGGTCGACTACGCAATAATGGTCTTTATGCGCTTGATGTGCCACCAGCTCCCAGTGCCTTCAGTGGCGTTCGTGTGTCTCCATCACATTGGCATGCACGCCTTGGTCATCCTGCCACTCCCATCGTTCGCCATGTACTTCATCGTCATGAGCTTCCAGTTGTGTCCATTAAACATGTTGATGCAGTTTGTGATGCCTGTCAGCAAGGCAAGAGTCATCAGCTTCCTTTTTCTGAGTCGAGTCGTGTAGTCCATAAACTGCTTGAACTTGTGTTTTCAGATGTATGGGGCCATGCTCAAACCTCTGTTAGTGGCCATAATTACTATGTTAGTTTTATTGATGCTTACAGTCGGTTCACTTGGCTTTATCTTCTTAAACGCAAATCTGATGTGTTTAATGTTTTCTTGCAATTCCAAGCGCATGTTGAGCGTCTGCTCAATCACAAAATCATTCACGTGCAATCAGATTGGGGGGGTGAGTATCACAACCTCAACGCATTCTTTAATAAGCTTGGAATCACACATCGTGTGTCTTGTCCTTATACACATCAGCAAAATGGTGTAGCCGAGCGTAAGCATCGCCATATAGTTGAGACTGGTCTTGCTTTGCTTGCCCATGCCTCCGTTCCTTTCCGGTTTTGGAGTGATGCGTTTTCCACTGCATGCTTTCTTATTAATAGACTTCCTACACGACTCCGTCAGATGAAAACACCACTTGAACTCTTGCTGAATGAAACTCCTGATTATACTTTTCTCAAGGTCTTTGGGTGTGCGTGTTGGCCTCATCTTCGTCCATATAACCAACGCAAGTTGGAGTTTCGGTCTAAACAGTGCGTGTTTCTTGGTTATAGTTCTCTTCATAAAGGGTACAAGTGTCTTCATGTTCCCTCTAACCGCGTCTACATCTCTCGTGATGTGGTGTTTGATGAGAATGTTTTTCCTTTTTCTGCACTTTCCGGACACCTCCACCACTCCCACTACACCTGAGAACTCTACTTTACCTTTGCCTGTTCAATTTGTAGATGCTGCATATACTCCCTCGTTGCTACCTAACCATGGTGCAGGTATTGGGCGAGGAGCGCGACTTGAGCTCCTGGATGATTCGTCGCATGTGGTCGCTCGGGAACTCGATGGTGCGTGTTCAGGGGATGTTTCTCCTGTGCATGGCACATGCATCAGCACCCCTTCGCCTCCCTTTGGCCCCTCGTCCGCTGGCTCGCTGGCGCAGGCCCAGCCAGCTGCCGCTGCTTCGTTCAGGCCGCGACCTGGGCTGGCACCCGAGCCGGCTGAGCCAGCTGTCGCTGCTTCGTGCGGGCCGCGCCCTGGCCTGGCACCCGAGCCGGCTGAGTTGGCTACTGCTTTGGCTCCGCGCGGGGCGCGTCCTAGTCCGCTTGAGCTGGCTGAGCCGGCTGCTGCTGCTTCGACCCCAGGCAGGTCGGCCCCGCCAGACCGCATGCCTGGCCAGGTGTTGCCTCGCTCGCCTGGTTCGGCCGCCTCTCCATCGACCCCTGCGTGGTCCTCTGCTCCACATGACGCGCCTGAGACTGGTGATTCGTCTGTGTCGTTGTCACCATCTTCTTCGACTGCATCTCCGACACCACCTCCGCCACCACCTTTGCCACCTACCGCTACTCGACGTGCTCATACACGCAGTCAGAGTGGTATTTTTCGCCCAAAAGAGCGCAGAGATGGCACGGTTGCGTGGATTGCGGCGTGTGTGGCGCAGACGGAGGCTGACCCCAGTGCTGAGCCTCGACATTTTCAGGCGGCTCTTCGGATTCCTCACTGGCGTACTGCCATGGAACAGGAGTTTCAGGCTCTTCAGCGGAATGATACTTGGCGCCTTGTTCCTCCCATGTCTGGTGTCAACATTATTGACTCCAAGTGGGTGTTCAAGGTCAAGAAGCATGCGGATGGGTCTATCGAGCGCTACAAGGCGCGGCTTGTGGCGAAAGGCTTTAAGCAAAGGTACGGTCTTGATTATGAGGATACGTTCAGTCCAGTTGTCAAACCTACCACTATCCGTCTGCTTCTGTCCTTGGCTGTTACCAAAGGGTGGTCTCTGCGTCAGCTTGATGTTCAGAACGCTTTTCTTCATGGGGTCTTGGAGGAAGAGGTGTATATGCGGCAACCTCCAGGTTTTGTTGATCCTGCTCGTCCACATCATCTGTGCCGTCTCGTTAAGGCACTCTATGGACTTAAACAGGCTCCACGTGCATGGCATGCACGACTTGGCTCAGTGCTTCGATGTCTTGGCTTTGTTCCATCCACTGCTGACACGTCTCTGTTTCTGCTACATCGTCCCGAGGTTACTATGTATCTGCTGGTCTATGTTGATGACATTATTCTTATCAGCTCCTCAGAGGCCGCCGCTGATCGTCTGTTGTCTGCTCTGGGTGGTCATTTTGCTGTCAAGGATCTGGGTGCCCTCCATTACTTTCTTGGTCTGGAGGTTTCACGGTCTCCTGCTGGTTTGACTCTCACTCAGCATAAGTACTCCTTGGACCTGCTGCGACGTGCTGGTATGTTGCATTGCAAGCATGCTACTACCCCTATGTCTGCGACAGATCGGTTATCAACCTTGGATGGTGCCTTGCTTTCTTCAGATGATGCTACAGAGTACCGCAGTGTGGTTGGTGGTCTGCAGTACTTGACTATCACACGCCCGGATATCTCCTATGCGGTTAACCGTGTGTGCCAGTATCTTCATGCTCCTCGGACATCACACTGGTCAGCTGTGAAGCGTATACTGCGTTATCTCTCTCATACTGTCACCTATGGCTTGCATCTTCGGTCTACCTCCTCGAGTGCTCTCTCTGCGTTCTCTGATGCAGATTGGGCTGGGAGCCTGGATGACCGTCGATCAACGGGGGGCTATGCTGTCTTCTTTGGTCGCAACTTGATCGCCTGGAGTGCGCGCAAGCAGGCCACAGTATCTCGGAGTAGCACTGAAGCAGAGTACAAGGCGGTTGCCAATGCCACGGCTGAGCTCACTTGGGTACAGTCTCTGTTGAGAGAGTTGGGAGTCTCTCAAGGGCAGCCACCAGTTCTTTGGTGTGATAATATTGGTGCGACATACCTTTCATCTAACCCTGTATTTCATGCTCGTACCAAGCACATCGAAGTTGATTATCATTTTGTGAGGGAACGTGTTGCACAGAAGCTTCTTCATATCAAGTTCATCTCCTCCAAAGATCAACTTGCTGACATCTTCACGAAGCCACTTCCACAACCTCAGTTTGAAAGTTGTAGGCGCAATCTTAACTTGCTTTGTACTTCAAGCTACAGTTAAGATTGAGGGAGGGTGTTAGACTATGTAATTGTATTACGTATAGTTTCTGTATACCTAACCGTGTATGGTTAGGATTTGTACTTTGTACCTATGTAACACCAATATATATACAACTCACGCCACCCCTAGAGGGCTGTGCGATTCATCAAAAGAAGTCTACGTCTAATAAGGAGGAGGAGGTGCTGTTCGGGTCGGAGTCTCGGAGAGGACGGCGAGCGACGGCGAGGAGGGGGGGAAGGGAGGAGCGAGTCGAGGAGGCCCGAGCGGTAGTAGAAGGCGAGCGGGTAGTGCGAGCTGGAGCTTCGCGGTGACGCCGGTGAGGGCTGCCGCGGTGCGTCTCTGGAAGGGACAGGGGAGAGGGGCAACGCGCACCAATTCGATAGCTGCTCTTTTTTTCTTTTAGTTTTTTTCGAGGAAAAACTGCTCTTTTTTTTGAGGGAGCTGTTCGGCTTAAGCTTAGCTGCTTACAAAAATACTCTTTATTTATTTATTTATTAAGAAAAGGCCTTCGTGGCTAATTTTATTAGGTTCAAATCAAAATTACATCATCCACTAACTTATTGACCAGACAATCCGAGGTTCGTCGGTCCAAAGAGCATCTCCAACAGCCGCGCTTCGCGCCGCGCGCAAAAAACTAGTTTGTCGCATGCCGTTCCGCTGGTTTTGCGCGGCCGCCAGCGCTGGCTCCAACAGCCGCGTTAAAATGCAGCGCGCGCCGCTTCAGCAGCGCGCAAAAAATGCAGCGCGCGACTCGCCGGGGCATTACATATATTGCATTTTGGACACAAAATGAATTTGAAACATTCAAAATGCAATGAACATGACATATAAAATTTCACACAAACAAGTTGATGAATAAAAGCTCATGCCCACAAGTTCAAAATCATGCCCACAAGTTTATCCAACCAAGTTCAAAATGCAAACCAAGTTCAAGACACAAACAAAAGACACATCAATCCTCTTCCTCGTCTTCGTCCTCATCTTCCGAAGACGATTCTTCCACCTCCGAAGATGAATCTTCCTCCCTCTTCTCATCACGTGAAGCTCCGACGGTGTTGGCAAGATCTTCAACGGTATCTTCATGGGAATGTGTGTGAGGAGGCACATCGAAAGACATTCCGTCCATGGCGGCCGGAGGTGCACCCATGCCTCCCATGAGAGAAGCAAAACTCATGCCTCCCATGGCGGCCATAGCGTCGGGGGGTGCTCCAAAGCCACCCATGCCTCCCATGACGGCCGGAGGTGCACCCATGCCTCCCATGGCACCTAAACCGCCCATGGTACCTCCGAAGCCACCCATGCCACCCATGGCGCCGAGGCCACCGCCACCCATGGCGCCGAGGCCACCGCCACCCATTGCACGAACCATGGCTCTTTTTTGGATCAAGACTTCTTCACGGGCAAGATTGACATACTCCTTTTGCGCCTCATTGAGGTTAGATGTATCCAAGAAGATCAAGTGCTTCTCCCATTCCAACAATCTAGTTCGCTCCTCATTGCTCACCTTCCTCTCCTCCAAAGCCACCTTCCTCTCCTTGGCCGCCACCCTCCTCTCCTCGGCCGCCACCCTCCTCTCCTCGGCCGCCAACCTCCTCTCCTCAGCCGCGGCATCTTGGTTCCTTGCTATTTTCCTCACCTCATTGGCTTTTTTTCTTGCCTTCACAATAGCTTCCATAGCATTTTTGAGCTCATCATCTCCTTTCCTCTTCTTCTTTTCGGTTTTGTCTTTCTTGCACCCATCTGGTCGTTTTGGCTTCGAGTATGAAACCGAGTTGGGTGTGGGGCTTCTCTTGCCGTCATCACTTGATGCATCATCCTCCTCCTCCTCATCATCATCATTCAACTCAATTGTTCGCTTGCGTTTGTTGCTCAAATGCAAATCATCCAAATCTTCACGCTTCTTCCATTTCTCATCATCCTTCAACAATTTGTAGCAATGAGGCAAGGTAAAGACCCTTCCTTTCTTGATCTTCCCCTTCTTGGTTTTCCTCTCCTCTTCTTTGAACAAGTTTTGTGCAATATTGTACTACATGAAAACAAAGCTTCAAACACCAACAACAAGTATGATGAACATGTATGAAATGCCACTTACTCTATCGTCCTCATTTGTGCCACTTGGATTCAACTTGTCAACCGCCTTTTGTGCGGCCGCCCACTTTTGACAATCCGAGTTGATTGTCGACCATCGGGACCGAAGTGATCTCTCGGAGCGGTCAATTCCACTCATGTTGTGAGCATCAAAGTGTTCTTTCATCCGCCCCCAATAAGCATCTCTACTTTGATCACCTCCAACAGATGGATCCCTCGACACTTGCAACCAAGTATTGCATAGTAAGATGTCATCGGTGTTGGTGTAATTGCCCGCTCTTCCTTTCGGCGCGTCGACAATGCCCTCACCCTCCTCGTCCACCTCGAACTCATGGTCTTCGAAATGGATGTCATTGGTTTGAGACCAATGCGAATTGTTGGAGCCAACACCCATAGTTGACATGTATGCATCATCGTTGAGACTACAAAGTTTTTTGAACAATGCAAATAAGCTATCTATATGAATGCATTGAAAAAATAACAAGAAAAGAAAAGTTGGAAAAAAATTCTACCTTGGGGGCATTTCGTCGAACATGTTGTGCGCGTCGGCCGCCGGCTCAACGAGTGAGCTCGCCGGCGCTTCGGTAGCCGCCGCGCCCGTCGCACGCCCTGCAAGCTTCTTCCTCATCGCCTTCGAGGTGCCCGAGCCGTCCGCCGCCTTGTTCTTCTTCGCCGATGTCTTGCCCTTCTTTGGCTGCGCCGCATTGGGGAGCTTCGAGGAGGGGGCGGTGGCTCGGGCCGGCGCCGGCGCGACGCCACCGGCCGCCGAGGTCATCCGCGGCGGCATGAAGAGGCCGCGCGCGAGGCCGATGGTCGGCGGAGCTCCGACGAAGGCGAGGCCAACGCCCCCCGCGCTAGGGTTTGCGGCGGCGGCGGCGGCAGCGGTGGAGGGGTCGCGGCTATAGGCTGGGGTGAGCGGGGTGCCGGCGCGTGCGTCCATGGGTGCAGTCCGCCGGCGCCGGCGCGCGCGGGGCGTAGGAGGCGGAGAGGAGAGAGTGCGGCGCGAGTGCTCGAGTGTGCCGCGCGCGGAAGCGGGCGCCCCAAATACACCGCGCGAGATAGCGAATCCGACCGCGCGCCCAACTCTTTATACCGCGTGCGCGGTTATTACGCGCCCGCTGGAGCCACCCGCCGGGTTGCGCGCGCGCTAAAATGGCCAAATTTACGGCGCCGCGCTCGTTTAGCGCGGCTGTTGAAGATGCTCAAAGAAGCGAGTTCTTATTATAAAAACAGTATCTAGCTAGCTCATACGCGACCATATTGGCCAATCTAAAACAACGTTTAGAAGAGACCTTCCCGATCAAAGAAACTAAACCGGTGCACTTGGCCAAAATCGATGCTGCCCCATTCCACCACTGTGTTTGGCCAGTAGAAAACTTTATGACCTGAAGAGAATCTGATTCCGTCTCGGCCCTACGAAATCCAAGAGAATTGACAAATTCCAATCTATTCCGTGTTGCCATTGCTTCAACTGTAACCACATCTCCAAATGCATTGTGCTGCAATAAAGTTACCTCTCTCATCACGTATACCGTATGTAAATGCATTGTGCTGCAATAAAATTACCTCTCTCTCGTCACGTATAATCGCCGTTGATGCTCCAGCACCCTCATCCGCAAAGAATGTTGCGCCGACATTAAGTTTGATAGAACCCCCCCCCCCCCCCCCTATATCTATGTATCCTGTGCGGATTTCTATAGAATCGACATGCTTGTAATTTGCAGGAGTACAACGTCACGCGTCTAACTAAACTTAAGTAAGCAATGCTAGTGCAAGACGTCATCTAACCAACATAGTATGGTCATGTCTAGAGCTTTTCAATAATCGTATCCAATTGAGAACGACTACGTGTGCAACTACAACTATTATAGAAGCCAACAAAAATAATCGCCGTGTTTGCATCGATGGGATTAATGCATCAAGAGCTTCATATAAAAAAGATGAAGATAAAATTGGCTGCATTTTCTGCGAGAAAATAAAATTGATTGCATTTCCTTGATTTCATTTCCTGAACCAAAAAAGTGTTGCATCTGTACAATGAATTGAGTTTCATAAAAGATTAAGATAAAAAATGACTGCATTTTTTCTGAACCAAAAAAGTGTTGCATCTGTGCAATGAACACTAGTAGAAAAGGAGGTTTTTGTCCCGGTTGGTAAGGGCCTTTAGTCCCGGTTTTTGAACCGGGACTAAAGGGTCGTTACTAATGCCTCCCCCTTTAGTCCCGGTTCTTACACGAACCGGGACTAAAGGCCGTCCACGTGGACGCAGCCTGGAGCTCCACCTTTAGTCCCGGTTGGTGTTACCAACCGGGACTAAAGGAAATTTTATGATATTTTTAAAAAAAATTGTGAATTTTTTTATTTTTTTATTATTTTCAAATTTCTGAATTATTTTAACCTCTAATCTCTAACCACCACCCCTCATCACTGCTCAATTTATTCTCTAATCTCTAATCACCCCTCATCATTCCAAATCATCTAACTTCCCGGACGGTCACCCATCCTCTCACTACTCCAGCCTGAGCACGCTTAACTTCCGGGTTCTATTCTCCCTCGTTTCCAAGTCTGCACTTGTTGTTTTCCTAACAATAGTAAGATGTCAATTCTATTAACCCTCAGGAATTTAGCTTGAGCATGAAGTGACACATTTCACTGTTTGAGTTTGAAACTATTGTTTTAAAAAACAATAATTATTTAGTAACACTAATATTTCTGGAATAATTAGTTTGACCATTGTTTGACCACAGTTTGACCAGATTTGACCAAAATTCAAAAAACTGAAATAATTATTTAGTAACACTAATATTCCTGGAATAATTAGTTTGACCATTGTTTGACCACGGTTTGACCACAATTTGAATTTTTTTGAATTTTTTTGCCTCTCCAGATCTTAAAAGCCCCGTATCTTTTTTTCTGTTAGGTTTTTGAGGATTTTGAAAATGTTTAACGGGGTTCCCCCGTTAAATTCGGATGTAACTTTTCGAGTAGATGATTTTTCATATAAAAAACTTTTTCATCCGAGTTCGTATGCAAAAGTTATGCCCATTTTAAGAAATTTCAGAGAGATTTTGCAAATAAAGTCGAAATTCATATTTGTTAATTTTCCCAACAACTAGACCACATATCACATGGGAAACTTATTTTATTTTACTTTTTTGACATTTCCATCATTTTCTTTTGTTTTTTCTAAAACTGAAAAGGCGGTCGGGGGGGGGGGGTAGAGTTTGATGGGCCCTTTAGTACCGGTTCGTGCCATGAACCGGTACTAATGCCTCAAAGCCCATTAGTACCGGTTGGTGGCACCAACCGGGACTAAAGGACTAACCTTTAGTCCCGGTTGGTGCCACCAACCGGTACTAATGGGCATCGCACCCTTTAGTCCCGGTTCGTGGCACCAACCGGGACTAAAGGGCCCAGGTGAACCGGGACTAATGCCTTAGCCGCACGAACCGGGACCAATGCTCACATTAGTCTCGGTTCGTGACTGAACCGGGACTAATGTGAATATTGCCCTGTGACGAAAGCCCTGTTTTGTACTAGTGGAATTGGGCAATAAATTTGATTGCATCTCACCTAGAATTGAAAAAGGCCCTGGATCATGGAAAAGGGTTGTCCCTGCATTTCCTGTAAATCCAAACAAGTTCATGGCTGAATCCTCGGAAAGAAAGAGAGATCAGGGAGGGTGCCTGGGGAGAGAGGGAGGGAACAGTGGAGAGAAGGAGGCACTTGCGTAGGTTGCTGCTACTGCTACGACCCCCCCTCCCCTCGCGTCGCCCCTGCTAGGGCGACTCGGGGGCCCCAAACCCTAGCTCCGCCGCCTCCCCTTTCTTCTCCCCTCCTCCTCGCCGCCGCCTGAGGCCGCCGCCGGGCAAGCCCGGGGTGTCGCCGAGGAAGGTGGCGGCGGGGCCCTGGCGCCCCTGCCTCTGCTGCGGGGGGCCGTGTTCCCTAGGGCGGCGGCCCTGGTCGGAGAGGCGTCACCGGCCCGGCGGCAGGCGGTGGCGCGGGCGTGGGCCGGCGATCCTGGCCGTGTGGATGGCGGGTGCCCCGGTGGACGGGAGCCCTGGTGGCTCGCGGTGGCGCCAGATCTGGCCGCCCCTGCCCCCCCCCCCTGTTTCGAGAGCTCCGCCCCGGCCAGATCTGCCCGGCTCCTTTGCGGGCCGCTGGATCTTGCGTCGTGGGGGTGGTGGTGGCGAGGATTCGTAGACCGGTAGAAATTCCAGGCCGGCCTCGTCGGTCTTGGCGGCGGCGACGCTCGTGGCGCCGTTCCCCTCCCTGGAGGCGCCGTTCAGGTCAGATCCGTCGCCCCCCATCCCTCTAGTCTCCCGGGTGAAAACCTCAACTCTGTTGGGCGGCGGCGGCGCCCTCGGCGTCGCGTCCTTCCTGAAGGCGCCGTTTTTGGGAGCTAGGTGGGCAGTGGGCTCCGCGGTGATGTGGTGGGTGTGCAGCGGCGGCAGTAGCTGGTCTCCTTGGTCGGCGGCGAGTTCGTCTGCGGCTCAACGCCTACAGGGACACTATGCTACTGCTCCTCCGTCCGTTCCGTTCCGGCAGCTCTTCCTCATCCGTGTCCAGTCCGTGGGTGTTGGGTGGTGCTCTGCTCCTTGAGATCATTTCGTGGCTAGTCGGGTGAGCTAGGTTCCTTTCCAAATGCAGCCTGCCGGTGTCTCTCCTCCCAGGTTCTAGGGTGAACTGCTACACTGTCAACGGTTCGGCGCCTTCGAGCCAGGCGAGGAGACAGGGGTCTTCTTTGATAGTGGAGCTGGGAGGACATGGCAATCCGGGGCCGCTGGTGATTTGGCGACGGCGTGCCCTTCCTCACCGTCCGTAATGCTGCTCCTGTGCTGACATTCTCCTTCTCCCTGGTGATTTGTATGCGATTGAGGACCTACACATCCCCGAGCTGCGTGTCTCCTTGTTCGATCCTTTAGCTGGGTGTGTGTGAGGCTTGTGTGCTGTTGTCCAGCGCCTCTGTATCTTGTCGTTTTTTTCGCTTTCTTGTGTTGGTTTCGAGTCTGTAATCCTGGCCGGTTGATGGCTTTGTTAATTCAAAGCCGGGCTCTTCTGGAGCCTTCGTTCTAAAAAAAAGGTTGCTGCTACTGCCGTACTGCGGCTGCGCGTACAGCTTCTCCTTCTAGCTAGCTGGAGGTTGCCATGCATGACCCATGAGCGCCGGAGTATGGCGGCCACGTCCACATCCATACATACATGTGAGAGAATGAACATTGCCGTCGGGCACGTCGACACCATCCAGCGGCAATGGCGTGCTCTGCTTCCACCAGCAAGCACTTACACGGCAAGCAGCACGGGGGCCGGACCTTGGCGGCGAGAACCAGCACTGCCACGGCTCGTGCCCAAGCAAGCTAGAGCGGCCATCTCACATGCATGGCAGAGAACAAGGTACACAGCACAGAACCGGCAGGGGGTCGCAAAGAGCGGCGCTTGATGGCTGAGAGGCGTGTGCCCGTGGCAGAAGGTGGGCTTCGGCCGCAGCGGTAGCGCTGGAGGTTGGGGGCTGCTTCCCATGGCGGCGCATGATGGTGGGAGACGCAAGGCGTGCTGGGGTGGTGATGGGGAACCACGGCAGGAGGTCGGCGACGGCGAGCTGGCGTGGGCAGGAAGCCGCGCGAGGGAGAACGGCGGGGTGCGCGGGTGGCCGCACGACAGGCGGCGGCGGCGGTTAGTGGAAGAGGAAGGCCGTGGGATGCGGCTCCCTTTTTTCTGGTATACAAGAGAGCTGGACGGAGCGTGTGAGTTGGCTGTCGCTTAGTGCGGCCGCTCGAGGACGCGAAATAGTGCGCGCGAAGGTTTTTTTTTTGAAAAGGTGAATACCCTGTCCTCTGCATCTGGACGATGCATACGGCCATTTTATTAATTATTAACACAAGACCTTACAAAGTCGTACAACAGTAAGACCAAAGCCACCATCTAAGCAACATCTGTCGCTACTCCTATCCAGTTGATGAAGGGGCGCTGATAGTCTGGGCCTAACACCAAACAGACCTCGCAACCAAACCTAACATCTAAGACCTGAGGTCCCAACCAGGAGGCCTGTCGGGTATGGGCACCCACCAGTCCGGCGTGCTCCTCAACCAGGACGCCACCTGCCACCAATCCATCTTCAGAGTTGTACTGCTGCATCGCCCTTGCCCGGTCTAGCTGTCGCCGACGCCACCACGACGCCAGACAGCGTCGACCTCCTGCGCGTGTCCTTCACCACACATCTGACGCCAATCCTCCGCTGCTCCATGCCGCCAAGAGCCGCCGCCATGAATATGTAGAAAGAAACACCGCTCCATCGAAGAAGTCATCCGCTGGTCCCTCGAACCCGAGTGCATCTCCAAGAATGCCGCCGTCATCCGATCAACTGATCTAGGGTTTCCCCGGAGGTATTGGGTGGGTTTGGGATTTGTACCTCGATGATGCCTTCATGAAGGAAACGATGATAAGGGCATCGTCATCACCGGCTGCAGCCAACGACCGAAGACCAAGTTTTCACTTGGATCCGTCCCAAGAAATCCACCCGACAACCTGTGCACTGTCTCGACCGCCTTCAAAGCCCCAGATCTAGCCGCCTAGATCCGGCGACCAACCGCAACAACAGTGCCACCATAGGAGCCCTGGCACACCGTCCACTGCCTGAATGCGCCACCACTGGAGCCTGGGAGGAGGACTCCCACCCCACATCGCCAAACCGCGAGAGCCGCCGAGATCGATCCCACACGCTCTTCACCGTCTCTGATCATTCTTAGGATAAACTTTATATTTTACACCCGAAGGCTCCAAGATGAAGCTTTGCAACTCGATTCCTCCTGGTTCACGGCTTGGCACGCACGCATCTCTCCTCGAGTCCGACTCCACCTCGGCGACCTCCTGGCTCTGCGCGTATGCATCCTGTACGCGCGCGTATGCATGCCAACGTTTTTGAGTGGTAATTTTACACCTAACAAGGCTCGGAAGAGTAAAATACACCCACAGTACATGTACTCTCTGTATAAAATCACTTTGGTCACTGTATTCCTGCAACTGCAAATTACGGTCATTATGCTAACGTTGCTTGCTCACCATACGGTCACTTGCGCCCGAAACGCACGTATTTGCACAGCTGGCATGCAACTTTTGCAATTACACCCCCTTCCTCTTCCCCCCTCCCCCTCCCACCATCAAATCCCTAGCTCGTTCCCCATTCCACATCGGCCGTCACTTCGGCATGTAAACAAAACTTCTGCACAGAGAGAAAAGAGGGAAGGGGGAGCGGAGAGAGCCCAGGCGATCGCGGTCGCGTTGCTTGTCCGCTAGGGTTTCCCGTCGCGGCGGCTACCATGACCGGCGGAGGTGGTTCGTCGGCCGGAGTGAAAGACGCCCTCGACTCGCTGGATGCTGGAGGAAGCAGCAGCGAGCCAAAGCCCTTCCTCCGTCGACCTGATCATGCGCGGACGCCAGCATACGGTGAGCACTCTCGAATCCTTCGCCCTTCGATTCGCATCTCTTTGTAGGAGTCTCGATTTGGAGTGATTGTTAGGGTTAGATGAATGACTTTCATCTGTTCCTCTGAAATATAAGAGGTTTTTTTTACCGATTTTCCTCTATTGCTCTGAAATAAAAGAGGGGATCTCTGCTTAGGGTTAGATTACTGATTTTGCAGTGATTGTTAGGGCTAGGTGAACGATTTTCCTTTGTTGCTCTGAAATAAAAGAGGGGTTTTTGCTCTCTTTTTTATTTTGCAGAGGAATACAATTACGATTACCCGTGCAGTCTAGGCATAAATCATGGTGGTTTCTTTGTTGGCCAAGGTAGCTACATGAGTTACTGCAATGGGAAAACGGCTTGGTATGTTTATGTGACGTCTGCGAAACTGACCATGTCTGAATTGGAAAGGATAGTTGAAGATCTAGGCTATGAGATGGCAGGTAGATTGGATGTATATTGGTGTTTGCCAGGGTTGCAAATTAAGACTGGTGGCCTTAGGAGAATGAATTCCCAGGAAGCTTGTGACAATATTAGTGCTTGTGTAGTTTTTCGACATAAGGAAATTCAGTTATTTCTTGACCATGATGAGAGCTACAGGAGCATTGGATGGGATGATGTTGTGGTCTTTCCTGTCAATGATTTACCTCATGTGATCAGTCCTAGGAAAGTAAAAGAGGAGAAATTTGCAGAGAGAATGGCTGAACAAAATATGGCAGAGGAGCAAGGTGATGGCAATGCAGAGGAGGCTGGGCAGAACATGGAAGAGGGGCAAGGTGATGATCAATTCAATGAGGAAGAAATTGAGCAGTATATGGCAGATGCTGAGGATGAGGAGGCAGATGTGGAAGAGGAACAGGAGGAAGATGTTGTGGAAGAGGAACATGATGAATATGTTGGAAATATGCCCTAGAGGCAATAATAAATGGTTATTATTGTATTTCTTTGTTCATGATAGTTGTCTATTGTTCATGCTATAATTGTGTTATCCGGAAATCGTAATACATGTGTGAATACATAGACCACAACGTGTCCCTAGTAAGCCTCTAGTTGACTAGCTCGTTGATCAACAGATAGTCATGGTTTCCTGACTATGGACATTGGATGTCATTGATAACGGGATCACATCATTAGGAGAATGATGTGATGGACAAGACCCAATCCTAAGCATAGCATAAAAGATCGTGTAGTTTCATTTGCTAGAGCTTTTCCAATGTCAAGTATCTTTTCCTTAGACCATGAGATCGTGCAACTCCCGGATACCGTAGGAGTACTTTGGGTGTGCCAAACGTCACAACGTAACTGGGTGACCATAAAGGTACACTACGGGTATCTCCGAAAGTGTCTGTTGGGTTGGCACAGATCGAGACTGGGATTTGTCACTCCGTATGACGGAGAGGTATCTCTGGGCCCACTCGGTAATGCATCATCATAATGAGCTCAATGTGACTAAGGCGTTAGTCATGGGATCATGCATTGCGGTATGAGTAAAGAGACTTGCCGGTAACGAGATTGAACAAGGTATTGGGATACCGACGATCGAATCTCGGGCAAGTAACATACCGATTGACAAAGGGAATTGTATACGGGATTGATTGAATCCTCGACATTGTGGTTCATCCGATGAGATCATCGTGGAACATGTGGGAGCCAACATGGGTATCCAGATCTCGCTGTTGGTTATTGACCGGAGAGGCGTCTCGGTCATGTCTGCATGTCTCCCGAACCCGTAGGGTCTACACACTTAAGGTTCGGTGAAGCTAGGGTTGTAGAGATATGAGTATGCGGAAACCCAAAAGTTGTTCGGAGTCCCGGATGAGACCCCGAACGTCACGAGGAGTTCCGGAATGGTCCGGAGGTGAAGAATTATATATAGGAAGTCCAGTTTCGGCCACCGGGAAAGTTTTGGGGGTTATCAGTATTGTACCGGGACCACCGGAAGGGTCCCCGGGGTCCACCGGGTGGGGCCACCTATCCCGGAGGGCCCCATGGGCTGAAGTGGGAAGGGAACCAGCCCTTAGTGGGCTGGGGTGCCCCCCATGGGCCTCCCCCTGCGCCTAGGGTTGGAAACCCTAGGGTGGGGGGGCGCCCCACTTGACTTGGGGGGTAAGTTACCCCCCTTGGCCGCCGCCCCCCCATAGATGGGTCTTGGCCGGCGCCCCCCCTCCCAGGGGGCCTATATAAAGGGGGGGAGGGAGGGCAGCAACATTACAGCCTTGGGCGCCTCCCTCCTCCCCTGCTACACCTCTCCCTCTCGCAGAAGCTCGGCGAAGCCCTGCCGAGATCCCGCTACATCCACCACCACGCCGTCGTGCTGCTGGATCTCCATCAACCTCTCCTTCCCCCTTGCTGGATCAAGAACGAGGAGACGTCGCTGCACCGTACGTGTGTTGAACGCGGAGGTGCCGTCCGTTCGGCACTCGGTCATCGGTGATTTGGATCACGGCGAGTACGACTCCATCAACCTCGTTCATTGGAACGCTTCCGCTCGCGATCTACAAGGGTATGTAGATGCACTCCTTTCCCCTCGTTGCTAGTATACTCCATAGGACGATCTTGGTGAGCGTAGGAAAATTTTAAAATTCTGCTACGATCCCCAACAGTGGCATCATGAGCCAGGCCTATGCGTAGTTACTATGCACGAGTAGAACACAAAGTAGTTGTGGGCGTTGATGTTGCCAATTCTTCTTGCCGCTACTAGTCTTATCTTGTTTCGGCGGTATTGTGGGATGAAGCGGCCTGGACCGACCTTACACGTACGCTTACGTGAGACAGGTTCCACCGACTGACATGCACTAGTTGCATAAGGTGGCTAGTGTAACGCCCGGATAATCATGCTACAGTAATCTCACGTTAATGATGCCACGTCACCACGGTTACTGTTGTTAACCTCGCGATGATTCGAAACCGTTTCAAAATTTAAATTCAAATTAATGTCAATAATAAAAGTTTTCAAAAATTTAAACAAAAATGTTCGGTGGGTGCGAGATATTGCACTGATAATTATTGTGGAGAAAACATATTTTTAGAAAATGCCTAACTATTTTAAAATAATGTAAAACAGAAAAGAAAATAAATAAAAAGAAAAGAAAATGCAACAGAGGAAACAAACAAAAAAACAAAGGAGGAACCCCCCTCCCCCCACTGGACCCTAGCCCAGCTGGGCCGACCCCCAGGCCCAGCCGGCCGGCCCACCCCCTCTCACCTTATCCCCTCACCCCCACCCACTCACCGACAGCCACCCCCCACTCCCCCCGAAATATCTCCTCCTCCCTCCCCCGATCCAGAACGGGATCGAGAGGAGACCACCGTCGCCGACCGCCCCGTTGCCGTCGCCGCCCGGAGCTCGCCCTCGCCGGAGCACCCCCCCCCCACCGGCCTGCTTCCTCCTTCCCCCGCCGGCCTTCTTCCCCTCCGCCGCGACGTCCTTGACCTCCTCCCCAAGCCCCACTGTCGTGACCCTACACCCCCGGTGAGGCCACGGCCTCGTCCTCCTCTCCTTCCCTCGCCCTGCCGCGCGGCCCGCGCCGTTGCCTCGCGCCCGTGGCTGCGCGCGAGCTCGCGCTCCCGCAACCCCACCCCCCCGCCGTGCCCGCGCCCGCACCACGCCCGTCCGCCACCGCGTCAGCCACGCCCCGCCTGGCCCCCTCGTCGCGCTAACCCCCGCCGTCGCCTCGGGCCCCTGCTCGCCGTGCCCGCGCCCGCACCACGCCCGTCCGCCACCGCCGCGACCACGTCGGGGCCGTGCCCGAGTGGCTCGGCCATGGCCTCGCCCTCCCCCGTCTCTCCCTCTGTCCCGTGGCCGCGCCACCGCGCCTGCCCCTCCGCGCTGCTCCGACCGCACCGGCGCCACCCCTCGCCTCCGCCAGCCGTCGCCGGAGATGGCCGCGCCGGCGAGCCCCGCCATCGGTGCCCCGGCGTCCTCGTCCCGCCCTGCGGGCGAGCGCTCGCTCGGGTGCGCCCGCACCCGTGGGCCAAACCCGCAGTGCCCCCTGGGCCACTGCCAGGTGGGCCTCGCCCCCTCTGGGCCACTACCAGGTGGGCCTCGCCCCCCCCTGAGCCACTGCCCCTGGGCCCGAACCCCCCGGCCCAATGACAGCCGGGGCCCACACACAGAACAAAAAGAAAAAAAACAAATGAATGATTTAAAAGAAAATAATAAATAAAATAATAATAATAATAATAATAAATTAATTAATAAAAATTAATAAATAAATAAATAAAGAAAATAAAAATAAAAATAATTTTAATTAATTAATTAATTAATTAACTAAATTAATTAATTAAGTTAATTAATCCTGTTTAAACTAATCTAATTAGTTAATTAAATTAACCTAAACAGAGAATGACAGGTGGGTCCCACTGGACCCACATGTCAGTTTGACTTAGTCAACCCCAGTTGACTGCTGATGTCAGCATGACATCATGCTGATGTCATAAATCCATTTTCGAATTAAATTAAATAATTAATTAAATTCCAGAAATTAATAAAATCTTTAGAAAATAATATCTTTTAATCCGTAACTCGGATTAAAATATTTTCAACATGAAAGTTGCTCAAAACGACGAGACGAATCCGGATACGCAGTCCGTTCGTCCACCACACCTCCCTAACCTATCGAACTCGTAACTTCCCCCCTCCGGTCCATCTGTCCGAAAACGCAAAACATCGGGAATACTTTCCCGGATGTTCCCCCCTTCGCCGGTACCACCTACTGTCGCGTTAGGACACACCTAGTACCGCTCGTTGTCATGTCACGCATCGTCATGCTTATGTTTGCATTGTATTTACTGTTTCTTCCCCCTCTTCTCTCCGGTAGACTACGAGACCGACACTGCTGCTGCCCAGTTCGACTACGGAGTCGACGACCCCTCCTACTTGCCAGAGCAACCAGGCAAGCCCCCCCTTGATCACCAGATATCGCCTATTCTCCTCTATACTGCTTGCATTAGAGTAGTGTAGCATGTTACTGCTTTCCGTTAATCCTATACTGATGCATAGCCTATCCTTGCTACTACTGTTGTTACCTTTACCTGCAATCCTACATGCTTAGTATAGGATGCTAGTTTTCCATCAGTGGCCCTACATTCTTGTCCGTCTGCTATGCTATACTATCGGGCCGTGATCACCTGGGTGGTGATCACGGGTATATACTTATATACTATATACATGACACATGTGATGACTAAAGTCGGGTCGGCTCGTAGGAGTACCCGCAAGTGGATCTTTGTGGCGGAGCGATAGGGCAGGTTGAGACCACCTAGGCGAGAGGTGGGCCTGGCCCTGGACGGCGTCCGCGGTTACTTCGACACAACACGCATAACGAGTTCTTGGTATTTGATCTGAGTCTGGCCATTTGGTCTATACGCACTAACCATCTACGCGGGAGTAGTTATGGGTATCCCGGCGTCGTGGTATCAGCCGAAGCCTTCGTGACGTCAGCGACCGAGTGGCGCGCGCCGGATTGGACTGGAACGCCACTAGGCTAGGTCTGCTTCCGGCCGCGTACGCAACGTGCAGGTGTGCATAGGGCGATGGGCCCAGACCCCTGCGCGCATAGGGTTAGACTGGCGTGCTGACCTCTCTGTTGTGCCTAGGTGGGGCTGCGACGCGTTGATCTTACGAGGCCGGGCATGACCCAGAAAAGTGTGTCCAGCCAAATGGGATCGAGCGTGTTGGGTTATGTGGTGCACCCCTGCAGGGAAGTCTATCTATTCGAATAGCCGTGTCCCTCGGTAAAAGGACGACCCGGAGTTGTACCTTGACCTTATGACAACTAGAACAGGATACTGAATAAAATACACCCTTCCAAGTGCCAGATACAACCCGGTGATCGCTCTCTAACAGGGCGACGAGGAGGGGATCGCCGGGTAGGATTATGCTATGCGATGCTACTTGGAGGACTTCAATCTACTCTCTTCTACATGCTGCAAGATGGAGATGGCCAGAAGCATAGTCTTCGACAGGATTAGCTATCCCCCTTTCATTCTGGCATTCTGCAGTTCAGTCCACTGATATGCCCCTTTACACATATACCCATGCATATGTAGTGTAGCTCCTTGCTTGCGAGTACTTTGGATGAGTAATCACGGTTGCTTCTCTCCCTCTTTTCCCCTTTTCCTTTCTATCTGGTTGTCGCAACCAGATGCTGGAGTCCAGGAGCCAGACGCCACCGTCGACGACGACTCCTACGACACTGGAGGTGCCTACTACTACGTGCAGGCCGCTGACGACGACCAGGAGTAGTTAGGAGGATCCCAGGCAGGAGGCCTGCGCCTCGTTCGATCTATATCCCAGTTTGTGCTAGCCTTCTTAAGGCAAACTTGTTTAACTTATGTCTGTACTCAGATATTGTTGCTTCCGCTGACTCATCTGTGATCGAGCACTTGTATTCGAGCCCTCGAGGCCCCTGGCTTGTATTATGATGCTTGTATGGCTTATTTATGTTTTAGAGTTGTGTTGTGATATCTTCCCGTGAGTCCCTGATCTTGATCGTACACATTTGCGTGCATGATTAGTGTACGGTCAAATCGGGGGCGTAACAGCTAGCGGGTGTCTGTCTCTCCTACTTTAGTCGGAACGGATTCGATGAAAAGGGTCCTTATGAAGGGTAAATAGAAATTGGCAAATCACGTTGTGGTTTTACGTAGGTAAGAAACGTTCTTGCTAGAAACCTACAAGCCACGTAAAAAACTTGCAACAACAATTAGAGGACGTCTAACTTGTTTTTGCAACATGTGCTATGTGATGTGATATGGCCAGAAGATGTGATGAATGATATATGTGATGTATGAGATTGATCATATTCTTGTAATAGGAATCACGACTTGCATGTCGATGAGTATGACAACTGGCAGGAGCCATAGGAGTTGTCTTTATTATTTTGTATGACCTGGGTGCCATTGAATAACGCCATGTAAATTACTTTACTTTGTTGCTAAACGCGTTAGCCATAGAAGTAGAAGTAATCGTTGGCGTGACAACTTCATGAAGACACAATGATGGAGATCATGATGATGGAGATCATGGTGTCATGCCGGTGACGAAGATGATCATGGTGCCCCGAAGATGGAGATCAAAGGAGCATAATGATATTGGCCATATCATGTCACTATTTGATTGCATGTGATGTATATCATGTTTTGCATCTTATTTGCTTAGAACGACGGTAGTAAGTAAGATGATCCCTTATAATAATTTCAAGAAAGTGTCCCCCCTAACTGTGCACCGTTGCGAAGGTTCGTTGTTTCGAAGCACCACGTGATGATCGGGTGTGATAGATTCTAACGTTCGCATACAACGGGTGTTGACGAGCCTAGCATGTACAGACATGGCCTCGGAACACACGCAATACACTTAGGTCGACTTGACGAGCCTAGCATGTACAGACATGGCCTCGGAACACGGAGGACCGAAAGGTCGAGCATG
Organism: Triticum aestivum; assembly: GCF_018294505.1. Lineage (NCBI taxonomy): Eukaryota > Viridiplantae > Streptophyta > Magnoliopsida > Poales > Poaceae > Triticum > Triticum aestivum. The sequence goes on along the minus strand of NC_057814.1, from coordinate 79,983,073 downwards.
AGTCGTATAGAAGATACGATCAACATGGAGATGTTCACCGATCTTGACTAGCCCGTCTCACGTGATGATCGGACACGGCCTAGTTAACTCGGATCATGTTTCACTTAGATGACTAGAGGGATGTCTATCTGAGTGGGAGTTCATTAAATAATTTGATTATATGAACTTAATTATCATGAACTTAGTCTAAAATCTTTACACTATGTCTTGTAGATCAAATGGCCCACGTTGTCCTCAACTTCAACGTGTTCCTAGAGAAAACCAAGCTGAAAGATGATGGCAGTAACTATACGGACTGGGTCCGGAACCTGAGGATCATCCTCATAGCTGCCAAGAAAGATTATGTCCTAGAAGCACCGCTAGGTGAAGCACCAATCCCAGAGAACCAAGACGTTATGAACGCTTGGCAGCAGCGTGCTGATGATTACTCCCTCGTTCAGTGCGGCATGCTTTACAGCTGTAAAATGGAGGAGAATAGTTCTGTTAGTGAGCACATACTCAGAATGTCTGGGTTGCACAACCGCTTGTCTCAGCTGGGAGTTAATCTCCCGGATGACGCGATCATTGACAGAATCCATCAGTCGCTTCCACCAAGCTACAAGAGCTTTGTGATGAACTTTAATATGCAAGGGATGGAAAAGACCATTCCTGAGGTATATTCAATGCTGAAATCAGAGGAGGTGGAGATCAGAAAAGAACATCAAGTGTTGATGGTGAATAAAACCACTAAGTTCAAGAAGGGCAAGGGTAAGAAGAACTTCAAGAAGGACGGCAAGGGAGTTGCCGCGCCCGGTAAGCCAGTTGTCGGGAAGAAGTCAAAGAATGGACCCAAGCCTGAGACTGAGTGCTTTTATTGCAAGGGAAGTGGTCACTGGAAGCGGAACTGCCCCAAATACTTAGCGGACAAGAAGGCCGGCAACACCAAAGGTATATGTGATATACATGTAATTGATGTGTACCTTACCAGTACTCGTAGTAGCTCCTGGGTATTTGATACCGGTGCGGTTGCTCATATTTGTAACTCAAAACAGGAACTGCGGAATAAATGGAGACTGGCAAAGGACGAGGTGACGATGCGCGTCGGGAATGGTTCCAAGGTCGATGTGATCGCCGTCGGCACGCTACCTCTGCATCTACCTACGGGATTAGTTTTAAATCTCAATAATTGTTATTTAGTGCCAGCTTTGAGCATGAACATTGTATCTGGATCTCGTTTAATTCGAGATGGCTACTCATTTAAATCCGAAAATAATGGTTGTTCTATTTATTTGAGAGATATGTTTTATGGTCATGCCCCGCTGGTCAATGGTTTATTCTTGATGAATCTCGAACGTGATGTTACACATATTCATAGTGTGAATACCAAAAGATGTAAAGTTGATAACGATAGTCCCACATATTTGTGGCACTGCCGCCTTGGTCACATTGGTATCAAGCGCATGAAGAAGCTCCATGCAGATGGACTTTTGGAGTCTCTTGATTACGAATCATTTGACACGTGCGAACCATGCCTCATGGGTAAGATGACCAAGACTCCGTTCTCCGGAACAATGGAGCGAGCAACCAACTTATTGGAAATCATACATACCGATGTGTGCGGTCCAATGAGTGTTGAGGCTCGCGGAGGATATCGCTATGTTCTCACTCTCACTGATGACTTAATTAGATATGGGTATGTCTACTTAATGAAACACAAGTCTGGAACCTTTGAAAAGTTCAAGGAATTTCAGAGTGAGGTTGAGAATCAACATGACAGGAAAATAAAATTCTTACGATCAGATCGTGGTGGAGAATATTTAAGTCATGAATTTGGTACGCACTTAAGGAAATGTGAAATCGTTTCACAACTCACGCCGCCTGGAACACCTCAGCGAAACGGTGTGTCCGAACATCGTAATCGCACTCTATTGGATATGGTGCGATCTATGATGTCTCTTACCAATTTACCGCTCTCATTTTGGGGCTATGCTTTAGAGACTGCCGCATTCACTTTAAATAGGGCTCCGTCGAAATCCGTTGAGACGACACCGTATGAATTATGGTTTGGGAAGAAACCTAAGCTGTCGTTTCTAAAAGTTTGGGGATGCGATGCTTATGTCAAGAAACTTCAACCTGAAAAGCTCGAACCCAAGTCGGAGAAATGCGTCTTCATAGGATACCCTAAGGAAACTATTGGGTATACCTTCTACCTCAGATCCGAAGGCAAGATCTTCGTTGCCAAGAACGGGTCCTTTCTGGAGAAAGAGTTTCTCTCGAAGGAAGTAAGTGGGAGGAAAGTGGAACTTGATGAGGTGATAGTCACCCCTTCCGTACCGGAAAGTAGCGCAACACGGGAAGATGTTCCTGTGGTGCCTACACCGACTGGGGAGGAAGTTAATGATGATGATCATGAAGCTTCGGATCAAGTTACTACTAAACTTCGTAGGTCCACAAGGACACGTTCCGCACCAGAGTGGTACGGCAACCCTGTCCTGGAAATCATGTTGTTAGACAACGGTGAACCTTCGAACTATGAAGAAGCGATGGCGGGCCCGGATTCCGACAAATGGCTAGAAGCCGTGAAATCCGAGATAGGATCCATGTATGAAAACGAAGTATTGACTTTGACTGACTTGCCCGATGATCGGCGAGCCATAGAAAATAAATGGATCTTTAAGAAGAAGACAGACGCGGATGGTAATGTGACCATCTACAAAGCTCGACTTGTCGCTAAGGGTTATCGACAAGTTCAAGGGGTTGACTACGATGAGACTTTCTCACCCGTAGTGAAGCTGAAGTCCGTCCGAATCATGTTAGCAATTGTCGCATACTATGATTATGAGATATGGCAGATGGACGTCAAAACGGCATTCCTTAACGGCTTCCTTAAGGAAGAGTTGTATATGATGCAGCCGGAAGGTTTTGTCGATGCTAAGAATGCTAACAAAGTATGCAAGCTCCAGCGCTCAATCTATGGGCTGGTGCAATCATCTCGGAGTTGGAACATTCGCTTTGATGAGATGATCAAAGCGTTTGGGTTTGCACAGACTTATGGAGAAGCCTGTGTTTACAAGAAAGTGAGTGGGAGCTCTGTAGCATTTCTCATATTATATGTGGATGACATACTATTGATGGGAAATGATATAGAATTCTTGGAAAGTATAAAGGCCTATTTGAATAAGTCTTTTTCAATGAAGGACCTTGGAGAAGCTGCTTATATATTAGGCATCAAAATCTATAGAGATAGATCAAGACGCCTCATTGGTCTTTCACAGAGTACGTACCTTGACAAGATATTGAAGAAGTTCAATGTGGATCAGTCCAAGAAGGGGTTCTTGCCTGTGTTGCAAGGTGTGCAATTGAGCACGGCACAATGCCCGATCACGGCAGAAGATAGAGAAAATATGAGTGTCATCCCCTATGCCTCGGCCATAGGGTCTATTATGTATGCCATGCTGTGTACCAGACCTGATGTAAACCTTGCCGTGAGTTTGGTAGGAAGGTACCAAAGTAATCCCGGCATGGAACACTGGACAGCGGTCAAGAATATCCTAAAGTACCTGAAGAGGACTAAGGATATGTTTCTCGTTTATGGAGGTGACGAAGAGCTCGTCGTAAAGGGTTACGTCGACGCTAGCTTCGACACAGATCTGGATGACTCGAAGTCACAAACCGGATACGTGTATATTTTGAATGGAGGAGCAGTAAGCTGGTGCAGTTGCAAGCAAAGCGTTGTGGCGGGATCTACATGTGAAGCGGAGTACATGGCGGCCTCGGAGGCAGCACAGGATGCAGTCTGGATGAAGGAGTTCATTACCGACCTAGGGTGATTCCCAATGCGTCGGGCCCGATGACTCTCTTCTGTGACAACACTGGAGCTATTGCCCTTGCGAAGGAGCCCAGGTTTCACAGGAAGACCAGGCATATCAAGCGTCGCTTCAACTCCATTCGTGAAAGTGTTCAAAATGGAGACATAGATATTTGTAAAGTACATACGAACCTGAATGTAGCAGATCCGTTGACTAAACCTCTCCCTAGGGCAAAACATGATCAACACCAGGACGCAATGGGTGTTCGATTCATCACAATGTAACTAGATTGTTGACTCTAGTGCAAGTGGGAGACTGTTGGAAATATGCCCTAGAGGCAATAATAAATGGTTATTATTATATTTCTTTGTTCATGATAATTGTCTATTGTTCATGCTATAATTGTGTTATCCGGAAATCGTAATACATGTGTGAATACATAGACGACAACGTGTCCCTAGTAAGCCTCTTGTTGACTAGCTCGTTGATCAACAGATAGTCATGGTTTCCTGACTATGGACATTGGATGTCATTGATAACGGGATCACATCATTAGGAGAATGATGTGATGGACAAGACCCAATCCTAAGCATAGCATAAAAGATCGTGTAGTTTCGTTTGCTAGGGCTTTTCCAATGTCAAGTATCTTTTCCTTAGACCATGAGATCGTGCAACTCCTGGATACCATAGGAGTACTTTGGGTGTGCCAAACGTCACAACGTAACTGGGTGACCATAAAGGTACACTACGGGTATCTCCAAAAGTGTCTGTTGGGTTGGCACGGATCGAGACTGGGATTTGTCACTCCGTATGACGGAGAGGTATCTCTGGGCCCACTCGGTAATGCATCATCATAATGAGCTCAATGTGACTAAGGTGTTAGTCACGGGATCATGCATTGCGGTACGAGTAAAGAGACTTGCCGGTAACGAGATTGAACAAGGTATTGGGATACCGACGATCGAATCTCGGGCAAGTAACATACCGATTGACAAAGGGAATTGTATACGGGATTGATTGAATCCTCGACCTCGTGGTTCATCCGATGAGATCATCGTGGAACATGTGGGAGCCAACATGGGTATCCAGATCCCGCTGTTGGTTATTGGCCGGAGAGGCGTCTCGGTCATGTCTGCATGTCTCCCGAACCCGTAGGGTCTACACACTTAAGGTTCGTGACGCTAGGGTTGTAGAGATATGAGTATGCGGAAACCCGAAAGTTGTTCGGAGTCCCGGATGAGATCCCGAACGTCACGAGGAGTTCCGGAATGGTCCGGAGGTGAAGAATTATATATAGGAAGTCCAGTTTCGGCCACCGGGAAAGTTTCGGGGGTTATCGGTATTGTACCGGGACCACCGGAAGGGTCCCGGGGGTCCACCGGGTGGGGCCACCTATCCCGGAGGGCCCCATGGGCTGAAGTGGGATGGGAACCAGCCCTTAGTGGGCTGGGGTGCCCCCATGGGCCTCCCCCCTGCGCCTAGGGTTGGAAACCCTAGGGTGGGGGGCGCCCCACTTGACTTGGGGGGTAAGTTACCCCCCTTGGCCGCCGCCCCCCCCCCATAGATGGGTCTTGGACGGCGCCCCCCCCCCCTCTCAGGGGGCCTATATAAAGGGGGGGAGGGAGGGCAGCAACATTACAGCCTTGGGTGCCTCCCTCCTCCCCTGCTACAGCCTCTCCCTCTCGCAGAAGCTCGGCGAAGCCCTGCCGAGATCCCGCTACATCCACCACCACGCCGTCGTGCTGCTGGATCTCCAGCAACCTCTCCTTCCCCCTTGCTGGATCAAGAAGGAGGAGATGTCGCTGCACCGTACGTGTGTTGAACGCGGAGGTGCCATCCGTTCGGCACTCGGTCATCGGTGATTTGGATCACGGCGAGTATGACTCCATCAACCTCGTTCATTGGAACGCTTCCGCTCGCGATCTACAAGGGTATGTAGATGCACTCCTTTCCCCTCGTTGCTAGTATACTCCATAGATGGATCTTGGTGAGCGTAGGAAAATTTTAAAATTCTGCTACGATCCCCAATAGAATATGCACAGTCAGATGTAGATGATGGCAGTCTTTCTCATGCTGGAAGAGGAGTTAGTGATTCAGAAAATGGGGATGAAATTGTGGACGGTGATTATGCTATATCTGATGGAGATGTAGATCTTCTAGAAGATCAAATAGAAGAGGTGGTAATAGATGTAAAAGGAAAGAAAGTTGTAGATATTGAAGCTTCTTCTGATGAGGAAGATCTTCAGATGCCAGACTCTGATGAGGATGAGTTGAAGCACAACTTCAAGATATTCAGGCCAGAAGATATGCATGATCCTGTGTTCAAAGTTGAACAGTTATTCCAGTCACCGGAGATGTTAAGGAAAACCATTAGGGAATACAGCTGCAAGAACAGAGTTGATATCCCACTTCCAATAAATGATAGGAAAAGAATTTCAGCCAGGTGTGAGAAAGGATGTTCATGGTACTTATGGGCATCTCATGACAGCAAGACCAAGTGCATGATGATCAAGAGAATGACCACTGAGCATACTTGCTGCAAGAAGTGGAAAGTGAGGTCTTTTACCTCTAGATTTCTATCAGAGAAGTATGTTGAACATTTCAGGGCTGATGATCACATGAATATGAGGAACTTCAGCAGGATTGTCCAAAAAGATTGGAACATGACACCCACCAGAAGCAAATTGCGGAGGGCCAGAAGATTAGCAATGAATGTTATACATGGAGATGAGGAACAACAATACAATCTGCTATGGGACTATGCAAATGAAGTTAGAAGATCTAATCCTGGTAGCACTTTTTTGTCTCACTTGATAATGAAGAGAGGTTTAAAAGGTGCTATTTCAGTCTTGATGCGTGTAAAAGAGGATTTTTGGAAGGATGTAGACATGTGATATGTCTTGATGGCTGTCATATCAAGACCAGGTATGGTGGTGTACTGCTGAGTGCCGTTGGCATGGACCCAAATGATTGTATCTATCCATTGGCCTTTGCTTATGTTGAAGTGGAAGACACCAACACATGGTCATGGTTTCTTAGGGCTGTGAAGCAGGACCTTGGAATTATAAACACTGATCCCTGGACACTGATGTCTGACAGACAAAAGGTAAATTCAGTTCAGTTACTATTCACTTTTAGTGTATTTTCAATTCAGTTACTATTCACTTTTAGTGTATTTTCAGTTTAGTTACTATTCACTTTCAGTTCAGTTATGTGTAGTTTCAGTTATAATTCAATGCACTTTGAGTAATTTTGCAATGCACTGTCAGTTAATTATGTGTAGTTTCAGTTAATTTCTAGTGTGCTTTCACCTACTTTTCAGTGCACTTTCACTTAATTTTCAATGCACTTTCACTTAATTTTTAGGGACTTATCAATGTAGTGGAAGCCTTGTTTCCTCACTCAAAGCACATGTTTTGTGTGAGGCACTTGTGGCAGAATTTCACAAGAGCTGGTCATAGAGGTGATGTGCTAAAAAAACAGCTGTGGAAGTGTGCTAGAAGCACAACTGTCACTAATTGGGAAGAGAGCATGGAGGAGATGAAGGCTTTGAGCAAGAGAGCTTATGATTGGCTATATGGTTTGGACCCCAACACTTGGGTGAGAGCATTTCAACCAGACCTTCTCAAGTGTGATATTCTGTTGAATAACAATTGTGAGGTCTTCAATAAGTAAGTGAGCTCATTGTCAATATTTCAATTGTCAATGTTTGCATTGCTATTGAGCTCATATGTGTAGTTATGCAATGCAGGTACATTCTAGAAGCAAGAGAGTTGCCAATCCTCTCTATGATAGACAGGATTAAGGCACAACTAACTACCAGGATGGTTACAAAAAATGAAGAGATGTTGGAGCTGGACATCTCCAATTTGCCCAAAGATTAAGAAAGACTAGACAAGAACACAGAATTAGCTAACACATGTTATGCTGAATTAGCTGGAGATGGCATATATTCTGTGGAGAACAAAGGGCACACATACATTGTTGAGATAAATGTGGGGAGCTGCAGCTGTAGAAGGTGGAATTTGACAGGAATACCATGTCCTCACTCAATAGCATGCTGCAGAAGAGAAAGAAAATCACCAATTGAGCTAGTGCACAAATGTTACTCCATTGAATCTTACCACAAGGCATACTCTCATTTTATTGTGCCTTGCAGAGATAGAAGAGAGTGGACAAAGATGAATGCATGTCCTATTGCACCACCTCTTTATGTGAAGAAGGTTGGAAATCCTGGTCATAATAGGAGGAGGGCTCCTGAAGAAGTTGCAGATGGGAGAGGTGGAACCAGAATGACAAGGCATGGTGTAGTTATCCACTGTGGGCACTGCAAACTACCTGGACACAATAGGAGTTCATGTTCTAATCTTAAAGCTGGCATACCACCATATGTTCCTCCCCAAAAGCAACATGTCAAGAGAAGGAGAAGGGCAGAACCAACTACTAAAGAAGATCAAGAGGCATGACCAAATGTTCAAGAACAGCAAGAGGAAGCACCAAATGCTCAGGAGGAGCAAGAGGCACAACATACACAGGATGAGCCTGTCACAACTCAGGTTTTTATGTTCTACTTCTATAAATCTTGATGCTTGTTCTTGTAATTTACTAGATGTACTTCAACCAGATGCTGAGCAGTTTTGTGTTCATTTCTGTAGGATATCAATGACCAAATTCCTCCATCTGTTGTGTATACTCATGATATGCTCCATGAAATGATTTTCCAGGTACTTACATGTTTCTGACTTTAACTTGTCTCATATTGTTCATTTCTGCTCAATAATGATATGCTTCAAGACATGACCATGTTTTCTTTGAATTATTTATTCAGAGACCTATGCCAAAGACAACTACTACTCCTAGGCCTTTGCCAGACAGCTCTTTTATTACTGCTGCTAGAGAAGCCCTTGGCACAGGGACAACAAGCACCTCAACAGCAGCAGGAGACCTTGCTATGAAGGCTGCAGCTATGAGAATTGCAAAAGAAAAGGTCTTTGCTGCACAGAGAGATGCAACATGAGAGCAAAGGTATGAGTCCCATGAGAAGCTAGCTGCTGATGTGCTTGCCAGGAGAGAAGCAGAGAAGGCAAAGAAAGAAGAAGAGAAGGCAAAGAAGAGAGCAGAAGCCTAGCAAAGAAGAAGAAGAGAAGGCAAAGAAGAGAGCAGAAGCACTAGCAAAGAGAGAAGAAGAGAAGGCAAAGAAAGCACAGAAAATGGCAGCAGAGATAGAAGAAAAGAGGAAAGCTGCAATTGCCAGGAGAGAAGCTCTTCTACAGCCAAAGCTTAGGGAGGCAGAGGAGAAGAAGGCTGCTGCACAAGCAAAGAGGGTTGCTTCTACTATGTCCAACAGAGCAAAAAAAAAACACAAGGTCAACATGTTTGATGAATTCAGATGAATGTTCATCCTATAGTCTTTAGTTCATTAAGTGTAGTGATCTTAAAAACTATGATCTTTATTTTGTTGCTCAACAAACTACTGGTGATCTTAATTTTGTTGCTTAGATGGAGCATTTAGTTGAACTTCATTCTACTCTTACCAAGTGGAGCATGGATGTCAACTTTGTAATGCTTCTGTATTGAATCTTGATATGTAGTGAAGCAAGTTGAACCTGACTATGCTAGTGATGAAGATGTTGATCCTTTTATGATGGTGTAGTTCATTATATGTAGTGATTCATCTTTCCTTATGTTGTTGTGTTGATAAAGATTGTGCAATTGTGTTGATAATGATGATGCAATTGTGTTGATCATGAAGGCATGAGTTCGATGCTCGACGAAAGTCGAGATGTGAGTTTGTTGGGGATGAAGGCATCGATGCTCGAAGGGAGTCAAGGCAGAAGTTTGTTGGGGATGAAGGCATCGATGCTCGAAGGGAGTCGAGACAGAAGTTTGTTGGGGATGAAGGCATCGATGCTCGAAGGGAGTCAAGACAGAAGTTTGTTTGGGATAAATTGCATCATTTGGTACATCCATATTCAGGGCACGACTTTGCTTGATGGCATTGATATTCATTCATCACTTGACAAATTACATCATAATTAACACAAAAATAACAATCTTATTAAATTCATTCATCATTTGATACATCCATATTCCCCAACAAACAAAGATCACATTTTTAACACTACAACTCCACACAACACAACAAGTGCAAATAGTAAAGCAACTACTGATTTCCTACTGCAACTACTGATCTTCTCATCTCTTTAATCTCTTCCTCTTGCACCAGAAGATGTCCAGGTTGTTGGCCATGCCCTTGCCCGGCGAGTTGGCCATGCCCCTGCCCTGCTTGATGCTCATGCCCACCCAAATGACCATATTTCACCAAATGCAGAACATATGAGAGCTCCCAATGCCAGAAATCACAACCACCTTTCTTTGGCTGTTCAAAAAAGCATATAAACCATGAACAAATTCAGACAACAACACAAATGCATTTGCAGAAGATGCCAGAAATCACTCACATTATGGTTCATGCATTTGTAGAAGAAGATGTTCGTTTGCGCCGTCTGCGAGAAGAATCGCCTCACAGTCTGACCGCAGTCAGGGCACTTGATTAGAGGGAGCACAAGAGCAGCCAAAATGGGTCCCAACCCATAGCAGCAACACCGCCACCTATCCCGGACGAGCTCGCGCTGGACATGGCCGTCGTCGACAAACTCGTAGAGGAGGACAAGCTCACGCTGGATATCTTGCGTGCCGGCTCCGGCTGCGTGTGGGAGTGGAGGCAGGTGGTGGAGTGGGGGCGGGGCAGCGAGCGAGGAGGTGAGGGTGGGCGCGGATGGCGACGACGCAACGGTGCAGGCAGCAACAGCGCGGCCCGGACGAGCTTGCGCTGGACATGGCCATCGTCGACAAGCTCGTAGCGGAGGACAAGCTCGCGTTGGATATCCTGCGTGCCGGCTTCGGCTGTGTGCGGGAGTGGAGGCAGGTGGTGGAGTGGGGGCGGGGCAGCGAGCGAGGAGGTGAGGGTGGGCGCGGATGGCGACGACGCAACGGTGCAGGCAGCGCCTCGGCCGCGACTTTCCAAGGATTTCTCAGATGTGGAATGGGGAACAAGCTAGGGATTTGATGGTGGGAGGGGAGAGGGGGAAGAGGAGGGGGTGTGATTGCAAAAATCGCATGCCAGCTGTGCAAATACGTACGTTTCGGGCGCAAGTGACCGTATGATGAGCAAACAACGTTAGCATAATGACCGTAATTTGCAGTTGCAGGAATACAGTGACCAAGGTGATTTTATACAGAGAGTACAGGTACCGTGGGTGTATTTTACTCGGCTCGGAAACACTGCATAATTCGCTCCTGGTTCACGCACTGCATGGCACGCACGCTTCTCTCCTTAAGTCCGAATCCACCTCAGCGACCTCCCGCTGGATATAAGCCTAGCTAGGGCCGCTGCCCGGCAACTCACAGCACCTTCCTTTGCCGATCGAGCCCTCCTGTCGTTCCTCCGCAACCATCAGCACGCCCGCTCTCATGGCGCACTGCTCGGCCTCGACGATGCACGACCAGATCCGTCGTGATCTCGAGCGCCGGAGGAAGGTCGTCGACGCGGCGAGGGAGAGAGTTGCAAGGAAGTCGTTTGCGCCGCAGTCGCCACGCCAATCGGCGCTGATCTCCTCCACGTCAACCGGCGCTGTCACCATGAACCGGGCCTACGCTACGAAGGAAGGGGTAGCAAACAAACGCTCTGCTCCGAAGCCGCCGCCGCGCCGACCCACGCTCATCCCGTTCGCCAGAATCGCCACAACCAATGCTGCCGGCAAGAAGATCGAGTACTTGGACCTGGGAGAAGCTCCGAAGAGGCCCCTTGTCCCGCGGAAGATGAGGACCCTGACCTCGTCCACCATGCTGATCCTCGAGAAGTCGTCTGCCTCTCCGTCAGCATGCCGATCCGCGCTGATCTCTTCCATCTCAACCGACCCTGCCGCCGTCAAGTTGGCAAACGCTACCAAGGAAGCGGTTGGAAAGAAACGCTCTGCTCCGCTGCCACGGCCGCACCGACCCGCGCTCGTCCTGCTCGCGACGACCAATGCTGCCGGCAAGAACATCGCTTACACGGAGCTGGGAGAAGCTAAGAGGAGATGCACTGCCCCGCGCCGCCGATCCTCGCTTATCCCGGCCGCGTCCACCCTGAAGGTTTCAAGCGAGATTAGCATCTGTGAACTGTGATGTAGTGTAGTAGGTTGCACCTGTGGCTATTCGTGATATCAGTACTGAACTAGTGAAAAATATTACAGTACAGTATTTTTCTTGTAATTTGGATCGGAGTAGTTGACTTTTAATGGCCGACAATTGTTTTCCTGCAGTTTGAGTTTCATTGATTGATGCCATCGCTGCAAAAACTGATTTGTCTATCCCTCACAAGAAAAAAAACACTGATTTGTCTGACTAAAGCTGATTCCCAATTCATTAGCAATAGCTGCCCTATTTGTTTCACCTCTATCTTTTTTTTGTCCGTCATCCAATATTCCGATGTATAAAACCAAAGGACTAGACACCCTTGTGTTTGCAGGAAGTTGTGTCTCTGACAAAAATGGGCCACGGGCTCCACGACGACATGCTTTATTATCGACTTACAGAAAATCAAGCACAGCGCACAAAGTTCTCAACATATATCAAGGGTACAATGTGTTTTCTTTACGCCAACATCATGCATGCATCCATGTCGCCGGCACATTCACGAGGACGACTCTGCGACGGCGAAGCTGAACCCCGAGCCTTGCAGTGCCTCCTCGATGATCTTATCCGGCTGCTTCGCCATCACCGGCGTGATGTGGTTGCTCCAGTCCCCAACCACACCCTACCTGAAGAAGGACTGGTGCGCCAGCTAGCAAACCATGCATGGCTGCCAATCTTGTTCACGGCCATGTTCTTCAGGCTCTCGAGGCTGCACAGCTCCACGATGGCATGCACCACTCCGTCGGCCTCCTCCTCGCGGGAGAAGGCGCACCGCATGAACTCCGCCAGTTTCTTCACGTTTCTCTCGGGGTCCCGGAGCATCTCCTCGTACCGGAGGAAGAGCACCTTCTCCGGCCGCCTCATGCTCTCCTCCAAGTAGCCCAGCACGTGGCGCCACTGCGGGCCGTTGACACATTTGCCGTCGCAGAACAGCTCGAATGCCTCCTCGAATGTGTGCCGCGGCGGCGCCGTCTGCTGCTTGTCCGTGTACTCGCCGGCTTGTGCTCGAGCAGCCGTGGCCGCCGCCTCCTTCTTGGTGAAGAACCACGAGGAAATGAATGCGTCCTTTGGGTCCGGCAGATGTACACGATCCAGCAGCCGGACTCCTCCGCCGTGATGCGCCGTGGTAGGAGAGAGTAGGGCAGGTGTGTGGCGAGTAAGCGCGGTGAAGGGAGCGCCGCCAACACGCGCGCCGCCTGCTCTACCGTCTTCCAGTGACCGCCCAAACTCCAGCTCCATGTCCGAACCACGTCGTGGGGGTTGCAACGGCGGCGCGGGTGGTGGAGGTCATGGGGCGAGTGGTCAGCCCGGTTGCGCGTGGCAAAGACGAGAGCCTTGAGCCAGGTGGTGCCGCACTTGGGGAAGCTGCCGAGGAGGACATACGACGGCCTTGTCTTGAAGACCGAGTGGACGGCTGGAACATCCTTGAGGAACTTCTCCACCAGCCAGAACCCACCATACCTCCTCAGACGGAACGGCGGGAACCGCGTCTCTAGGGGAAGCGAGGTGATCGCAAGCTCGGCAACGTCGCCTGCGGCAGAGGTAGCCATGGGAAGTCGGAGTAGTAAGCTTGGCTATAGGCTTGTAGCCTGCTGGCTTGCACACAGGTCCTTCTATAATATCGGAAGATGCGCTGATGCCATTATGAGGCGCCTCAATTTTAGTTCAGAAGTAGTCACTAGATTTGCAATCAAGTCGCCGGACCATGCGCCTTCAAAAAAAAATTGTTGCCGGACCATGCAACGTGTAGCACGAGTCCTTTGGAGTAAATTGCACAGAAGTACCACAATTGGGGCATTGGAAGCAGATTGGTACCAAGATTGGTAATTTTTACGTGTCAGTACCAAGATTGGGGCTAGCCGTTGCAAAAAAGACTAAAAGCTCGTTTTGTACGTATTGACACTAAAGCTGACCGATTGGGCCCGCCCGTCAGGCACCACGCTGGCCAGTGCGCGCGTCGCCTGCGCTGCGCGCTGACTCGGACGAGGCCGGCTCGCACCGTTTATGTGCGACCGAGCCAGACCCCGACCCCGACCCCGCTCGCCTTCTTCTTTCTTTCTTCCTGCTCTCTGCCTCGCCGTCGCCTGCGCCCGCCACCGCCGGCCGCCACAGCACGCCGCCGCAGCCATGGTTCTGGAGGACGAGAGCAGCGACGACAACTCAAGCCTCCCGTACATGCACTCCGAAACCTCCACCGATGGGCTGAACCAGGTAAGTTACTCCATTGGAGCTAGGGTTAGGGTTAGGTTTAGGAAATTTGGGGATTTTTGTGTGTAGGTGGTCTTTGTTGTTAGGATTTCGTTTGATTTGATTTGTCCTCGTCCTCTGCACATGATGGTAACTTGGATTTTGCTTGGGCAGGTGCCTTTCTCTCTTGAGGACCCGGATTACAAGGGTCTTGAGCTAGATCTGATAGTGTTGTGCGAGAAGCATGGGAAGCCATCAGAGAGGCTTGTTGCGTTTGAAGGAACAATGACTGGGAGAAGGTTCTTAGCATGTGCAGAGCCGGTAATTTTCTTGCCTTGGTGATTAAGCACTGGATGTGTTCATTGAAAGTGGCAGAGTCTTGTTTGCCACCTGTGATTCAGTTATGTGCATGCTAAATTTGTTAGGAATGATCATTATTAAGTTCAGTGGAATGCATTTCTGCTAAAATATATGCTCCTGTTGTGTGCACATGCTATTTATTTACACTTTTTTCCAAATGCAGTGTTGCTCAATATTAAGTTCAGTGGAGCCAGTTAGTAACTATTGCTTACTGCTGACAGTAGGTAGTCTCATTAGCTAGTTTGTTGCTGCAGGCTAGTGTAGTGTATTTAGGTGGGCAAAGTAGTTCACATTGTGTTGCTTATTACTGTTAGGATTCCATTATATTAATGGTCAATTCTTAGCAACTGCTGTTGCTTAGCACATGGCTGCTTAGCAACTTCTAAGTTGAATGGAGTGTTACTCTGGTGCCTGGTAAATATATGAGTTGATCATCCATTGTAGGATTACATTAATTTATTTTACAATGTGGTCCTGTTGCTTAGCAAATGGCTGTGCAAATCCAGTTAATGTCAGTGCCAACATTAGGTACTGCCATGAACTAACTGTTGCTTAGTACTCTTAGTAGTTGTATTGTACTAAATTTTGCCCTTCTAATTTTTCCAGGAAGGTCAGAATTGTGGGTTTGTTCAGTGGGTTGATGAGCAGTGGCCCCCAACAATGGAGAATGCATTGCTGAAGCTTTGGTCAATGGTTGAAGAGAGCAAGTCTGCTAGGGTGAATGATAATCTTCAAAGTGCTCTAACTATTCATCAGTTGACAGAAGAAAAGAACAAGCTGGATGCAGACTATGACAAGTTAGTGAAAGATGTGCATCAACTTGTGGACTTTCAGCAGGATAGGGTTGTGGATTTCAGTTATCTGCAGTCTGCTGTCACATATCAGCACCAATGCAGAGCTGAATTGGTGGCTGGTATGAATGCAGAAATGGCAAAGAAAGATGCAGCTGCACAGAAGCTTCAACATAAGTATGAACTCCTGTGCAACCTGACAAGTGCTCAAGCAACTGTCATCCAAAACTTGAAGTTGAAGAATATGAAAGAGAAGGAATTGTTGAGTGAGGCTAGGATGAATTTGGAGTTGAAGAATGCAGAGTTCACAAAGTTTGAGGAGAAGCTCACCCAAGAGAAGCTAGAGTTGAAGCTCCAGGTTGCTGATCTGCTAAAGCTCAAGCAAAACCATAATGAAGAGAAGCAGATACAAGAGTTTAAGATTACTGAGCTCATCAAGGCAGAGGAGAAGCTGAAGGAGAAGATCAAGGGGATCCAGGCCATCTTGCAGAACTGAACAAGATGACTTGAGATTAGTGGGCATTGCAGACCTTTTGGGAATGATGGTTGTGCAATGACCTAGTAACTTAGAATTATGGTTGTGTAATGTATGGTTCTAGTACTAATTGTGAACTCTGGTTGTTTATGTACCTAGTAGTTATGCTATTCATCCTTTTGTGAGAAAAGGATGAATTGTGCATTTGAACTCCACTATGTAATGTGAACAATGGATGTGTATTCTATAATGTGTTGAACTCCAGTGTTACTTATGTTATAGTGATGCTTAAATGCTTAAATGCATTTGCAAAAGTAATGCTTATGTTAGAGTGATGCTTATGTTAGAGTGATGCTTATGTTATATTGATGGTTAAATGCTTAAATGCATTTGCAAAAGGAATAGTTACATATGTTATGTTACAGTGATGCTTTAGGTGGTTCCGTCGACCCCGAGCCACCCTAGACCCTAGTTGAATGCTTTAGGTGGTTCCGTCGACCCCGAGCCACCCTAGACCCTAGTTGATGTCTTTAGGTGGTTTCCGTCGACCCCGAGCCACCCTAGACCCTAGTTGATGTCTTTAGGTGGTTTCCGTCGTCCCTGAGCCACCCTAGACCCTAGTTGATGCCTTTAGGTGTTTCCGTCGACCCCGAGCCACCCTAGACCCTAGTTGATGCCTTTATGTGGTTCCGTCGACCCTGAGCCACCCTAGACCCTAGTTGATGTCTTTAGGTGTTTCCGTCGACCCCGAGCCACCCTAGACCCTAGTTGATGCATTTATGTGGTTCCGTCGACCCCGAGCCACCCTAGACCCTAAATGATGCTTTAGGTGGTTCCGTCGACCTCGAGCCACCAAAACCCTAAATGATGCATTTAGGTGTTTCCGTCGACCCCGAGCCACCCTAGACCCTAGTTGATGCCTTTATGTGGTTCCGTCGTCCCCGAGCCACCCTAGACCCTAGTTGATGTCTTTAGGTGTTTCCGTCGACCCCGAGCCACCCTAGACCCTAGTTGATGCCTTTAGGTGTTCCCGTCGACCCCGAGCCACCCTAGACCCTAGTTGATGCCTTTATGTGGTTCCGTTGACCCCGAGCCACCCTAGACCCTAAATGATGCTTTAGGTGGTTCCGTCGACCCCGAGCCACCAAAACCCTAAATGATGCATTTAGGTGTTTCCGTCGACCCCGAGCCACCCTAGACCCTAGTTGATGCCTTTATGTGGTTCCGTCGTCCCCGAGCCACCCTAGACCCTAGTTGATGTATTTAGGTGTTTCCTTCGACCCCGAGCCACCCTAGACCCTAGTTGATGCCTTTAGGTGTTTCCGTCGACCCCGAGCCACCCTAGACCCTAGTTGATGCCTTTATGTGGTTCCGTCGACCCCGAGCCACCCTAGACCCTAAATGATGCTTTAGGTGGTTCCGTCGACCCCGAGCCACCAAAACCCTAAATGATGCCTTTAGGTGTTTCCGTCGACCCCGAGCCACCCTAGACCCTAGTTGATGCCTTTATGTGGTTCCGTCGTCCCCGAGCCACCCTAGACCCTAAATGATGCTTTAGGTGGTTCCGTCGACCCCGAGCCACCCTAGACCCTAAATGATGCTTTAGGTGGTTCCGTCGACCCCGAGCCACCAAAACCCTAAATGATGCCTTTAGGTGTTTCCGTCGACCCCGAGCCACCCTAGACCCTAGTTGATGCCTTTATGTGGTTCCGTCGACCCCGAGCCACCCTAGACCCTAAATGATGCTTTAGGTGGTTCCGTCAACCCCGAGCCACCCCATACCCTAGTTGATGTCTTTAGGTGGTTTCCGTCGACCCCGAGCCACCAAAACCCTAAATGATGCCTTTAGGTGGTTCCGTCGACCCCGAGCCACCAACATATCAATCTTAAAAAGAACCATTTTGAGCATAGACAACATATCAATAAGATGCAAGAACAACCAGGCATTCACTCATCAGATGCATCCACATGAACAAAAGCCATATATGGCATTGATTCTTAAAGTACACAACCAAAGCATAGAAGTACATCCACATTGTATCATAGGATGCAAGAACACACACATGAAGTATCTAGTTACCACTTGCATAGAAGTAGCTCCTCCATCCACTATGTGTACCACCAGCACCTCTCCCAGCAGTAGATGTGGAGGGAGCAGTAGATGTGGAGGGACCAGATTGCCTTGGGGCAGAGAATGTACCTCTCCCTCTCCCAGCACCTCTCCCAGCACCTGGTGCAGCACCTCTACCAGCACCTCTAGCAGCACCACTCCCAGCAGCTGCAGCTGCAGCCCCTCTCCCAGCTCCTCTCCCAGCTCCTCTCCCAGCTCCTGTTCCAGCTGTTGGTGTTGTTGTAGGAGTTGGATGAGAAGTTCTTGATGCTGGTGTAGTAGCAGCAGCACCAGCATTGGAATTCCTTGCAAGAGGCTTGCATAAACAAAGAAGGAAAATGAGTTAGTACTTAAAAAAATAGAATGTACAAGAAGGAAAACCTGTTACTACTTATTAGAGGATTAACACATGTTTGTTCTTCCTCAAAGCCAGCTCAGGCTTCAACTGCTTGTTGCAGCTTGTGTACCTATGTCCTTGCAGTCCACAATTGCCACATGTTATAGTCCCCATTCTTGATGTCACCTTAGGCTTTGGAACTTCAAATTTCCCCTTGATCCTCTTCTCTTTCTTTCTTCCTCTCTTCACTTTAAATGCAGGTGGGTCAATGTCTGGACCAGGGGTCCTTGTCCAGTCATGCTCACCAGGAACTGGATAGATCATTGGTTCATAAGCTACCAGATAAATTTCTTTCTTGAAGAACTTGCTGACATAATCCTCTGGTTTTCTTTTGGCCTTGTTTATTGCTGAGATGGCATGGTTACATGGGATGCCACTTAGGTCCCATTTTCTGCACCCACATGTGTGCATTTGCAAGTTAACAGCATGGATTTGCTGCCCACTTGTAACTTGCCACAAGTCCACACCAGCTTGAATTGGTTTGCAATATTTGGCCCTCTCCTTCTCAACCTCTAGCTTCTCACTATAATGGGGTGTTATGTCCCATCTAGCTTTCTTTCCACTCTCCCTGTTCCTATGCCACCTCACCATCTGCTTATCCTTTATTCCATCACACATTGTCCTAATTGGTTTCTTCCTAACATCTAGGACATACTTGTTGAACACCTCAGATAAATTGTTAACTACAAGGTCAGTCTTGCAGTTTGTGTCAAATGCATGCCTTGCTCATGTTTTCTTGGGTATTTGACAAAGCCACTCCCAAGCTTGCTCACACTCAGCTCTAAGGTCATTCATTGCAATGTTAAATTTGTGTTCACTATATGCATAGGCAGCATTATCCATACACTTTTTCAGATCTTCCCCCCTAAACCCAGCATTTTGGAAGTTTGCATAGATATGCCTAAGGCAGAACCTTTGGTTGCACTTAGGAAAGACAGCATTCACTGCATTTAGTAGGCCCTGGGACACACAATTAAACTAGCTAAGCTACTATCTAGCACAAAACAACCATATAGGAACAATGACATAAGATGCAAGCACATACCTTTTGTCTATCTGACATTATTGTATATGGACCAAACCTTCCCACTTCTCCTCCTAGGCAGATTTTAAGTTGGTGTAGAAACCAACACCAGTTAGGTGTGTCCTCTTGCCCAACAATACCAAATGCTAGTGGGTATATATTGTTGTTGCCATCTCTACCAGTGGCAGCAAGTAGTTGAGCACCAGTAGTTAACTTAATGAAGCACCCATCAACACCTGAATGAGCAAGCAAATTCAGTATTAAAAACATTCAAATGCATTTCAAGATGAAACAATATGTAACTAATGCACAAGGTGAACAAACTAACCAATGAATGGTCTGCACCCCTTGAGAAACCCCTCCCTTGCTCCATTGATGCAATAGAACATAGCATGGAATCTTGGACCTGGATGGGGGATTTTTTCAGTGGGTGTTGGAGTTACAGTAGTGACTACTACTCTACTCCCAGGGTTTGTATCCATCACTGTCTGAGCATAGTCTTTCAACCTAGGGTATTGCTTCTTGTGGTCTCCTAGCACATCATCAATAGCTAGGTTCTTTGCCCTATATGCCATTGACTTGGGCACATCCACACCATACTTCTCCATGTAGGCATCAATCAAAGTCTGAATGCCAGTTGTTAGATCAGATCTGAACAGTGACTCATACTTCTGTGCAAGCCACTTGGCACTTACCCTTGTTGTCTCTGTACTAATAGGGCAAGTGTGCTTAATTCTCATCTTCTTAATTACAAAAGTAGTTTCACCTTTTATAACTGCTGCCACCATAAAGAAGTTGCAATGTTTTTGGTTGCATTCTACAATTATTCTTTGATCTGAGTTCCTATGATATTTGAAGTTTCTGCCTTGAGTGATGTGTAAGTTCAACAAAGCCTCTCTGAATTGACGTTGATCCTTGAAACACATCTTTAGACATAATTGCTCATGTGGTGCCTCCATTTTCTCATTGTACCATTTTCTAGGAGGCCTCTGCTTTGCCCTGCTCTTCCTTTTCTTTGGCAGCACAAATGACAATGGCTCATAACCATCATCATCAGCCTCCTTCAACAATCCTTTCTCTTCTTCATCAGATGAAGGTTTGAAATCAGGTTCCTCCTCTTGAACTACACTTGAATGTGTCCTTGTTGTAGGCCCTTTCCTAACTGGAAGCTTCTGTTTCTTCTTCTTCTTCTCTTCATGTACAATTACAGTTTCTTCATCCTGTGAAACAACCTTGTCATCTTCATCCATTTCAAAAGGTTCCTCAACCTCTGTGTCACCCGAGTAATGCACCATTTCTTCCTCCTCAGATTCTTCATCATCTGTTTGTTCCTCTTCTACTTCATCATACTCTCTCTGTTTCTTTCCCTCATCCATCTCTATGTCATCAGCATCACCCATATAAAAAGGGTTTACATCACTGTCATCTTCACCTTCACAATCAGAACCACCACTGCCATCATATCCCTCTTCTTCTTCTATTTCCAAAACAGCTTTCAGTTTTCCTTTTACATTCTTGCTCTCTTGTGTGCAAACACCAGTACCATGAGCTAAACTGCAGCTGCTACTCTGACTTTCAAAGGCAACTCCTTCTTCATCAACAGCATAGATGGGTGGCTCACTGAGATCATATAACACAGGCTCTTCATACACAACAGTGGATAATTCTTGCCTCTCAAACTTGCTGCAAGGAGGTGGACATGCCCTCACTAGCAAATTTAAAACCTTACACTCCTCAACCTGCCTCTTTACTAGTTGCAACTCAGCATTACTCTCTACCATCTCCAATCCTTTCTCCCCTAAATCTAGATTCTCAATGTGAAACAGCAGATCATATTCACTAAATCCTTGGGTTTCCATCACTGCAATCATATTCAGGTATGTTACATCTGAACTGCAGAGCTTCAGCTCTAACATTTCTGAAGCATCAAAATAGAACCTAACATCCAAAATGTCATCATACAAACTGCAAAATGAAATAACAGACAAAATTGGTTAATAAACAATTTTACTTAACATATTGTCTAACATATAAACAAAGATTTGTTTCAGTTAACATATAAACAGAGCTTTGTTTAAGTTAACATATACACAAGTTAACATATAAACAGAGCTTTGTTTAAGTTAACATATAAGCAAAGCTTTTATTTACCCTAGCTAGGTAACACCTAATGCTGCTCTGACAATTTGGACTAAGAAATAACAATGTAATCCACTGATGCTGCTCTGCTCTGCTCCAGTTAGGTAACACATAATGCTACTCTGCTCTAGTTAGGACTCATGTAATCCATTATACTACTCTGCTCTAGTTAGGCCTAGCAATTAGAGTGCTAAACATGCATGCAGTAAACTCTAACCCTAATCCCCAATTTCAGTGAGCAAGAATGGAGCAAGAATGGAACAGTGGAGCACTTACAGAACACCACCGAAGCCATGAGTCCAGTGATGGGCGGTGCTAGGGTTGTCCACCCAAATTCGCGCCAGCCGCAGCCTCTGCTCCATCGACAACGCCGGCTCCGCAAAATCTTCCTCCGCGCTACTGTACTCCGAGCTGGAGTAGCCGCCACTGCCATCGAAGCGGGGGAGGTCGCCGCCGCTCGCATCGCCCAGGCCATCGCCGCCTGCCGGAGTCGCCGAGGCCATCGTCGCCTAGGGCACAGCAGCCGCGGGGGAGAGGAGGGCGCGAGGGAGGTGACAGCGCCTAAGCAGTTCGATCCATGGCTACGGCGGCGTGGTGCGGCGGCGGCGGGGCGGGCGGGGAGGCAGCCGCCGGCGAGGGTGCGAGGAAAAGGAACAGGGCAGAGCGGGGTCGGGGTCTGGCTCGGTCGCACCAACGGGCCGGCCTCGTCCGAGTCAGCGCGCAGCCAGCGCAGGCGACGCGCGCACTGGCCAGCGTGGCGCCTGACGGGCGGGCCCAATCAGTCAGCTTTAGTGTCAATACGTACAAAACGAGCTTTTAGTCTTTTTTGCAACGGCTAGCCCCAATCTTGGTACTGACACGTAAAAATTACCAATCTTGGTACCAATCTGCTTCCAATGCCTCAATTGTGGTACTTCTGTGCAATTTACTCAGTCCTTTGGCTGCAATGGAGAGCATATCTGGTGATACGATGCTTGGGCGTATTCTGAACCACTGGATTACGTTCAGTGCAACAGGATGATGCACATGGGTTGGGCAGCACCCCCACTTCCAAATATGCAAAATACACCTAACATGAGGAATCTTTGCTTCCACTAAAGCTAATTGAGTTTTTTAAAGAACATGCAAACAAGCATTTGCATTATCTTTTTTTTTTGCGGACAACATTTGCATTTATCTTGAAGAGGAACGGAATCTATTTGAGTGAATATTGTGGTTGAGTAAAATGCACCATCTCACATATGCTACTAAATAAATACTTCCTCCTTTCTGGGCATCTATTTAATAACGGAGGGAGTAATGGACAAACTGAGAAAATCTGGACATTTTTATCTTCTTATTCCTTCGAGCGTCATACACAATTTAGAATATATCAAGGGTGCTTTTGAATATTTCCTGGTGGAAGAGCTGGGCATCACATGCACATTCATACTATCCTCCGAGCATGATCTAATGGTTCATAATAAAGTGGAGCACCGTATCACCAGATACTTTCTCCAACGCAATGGTCGGTGAGGCCCTCTCCCTCTCTCTTTTTGTGTTGGTAAGAGCATCTCCAGCCACGCCCGCGAGAAACCTCCCCATGCCACTTTTTAAGCGCCGGCGTGCAAAAAACGTCCCACTCAAGCCTCCAAGACCTTATTTTTCGCCGGTAAAAGCAAAAGTTACGGCCGGCGAGCCCAGCCCACACCCAGGCAACTGGGATGCTTCTGGGGGCACCGGCGCTTTGTTTTAACCAACCCAATTGGCCCACGTCAGCCACCCACCCCTCTCCCTCTCCTCTCCTCTCTCTCCTCTCTTGTCTCTTTCCTTCTGCCTACCCCACGCACACACATCGAGCCGCGTACTCTGCACGCCGAGCTGCACGGGGAGGCGCCGTGGCCGACGCTCGCACCCGCCGCTCGCCTGTGCGTGGCCGACGTCTGCGTGTGGCCGAGGCGGAGCTCGCCCGCGCCCGCCTGTGCATGGCCGAGGCGGACGCCCACGCCACCGCGCCCTGCTCGCCGGGACGGAGCCCGCTGAGCATGCCATCCTCGAGTTCGAGCGCCGCTCATCTGCCAGCTCCACGCCATGTCGTCCCAGCACTTCCCTAGGAGCACGCCCCTGTCGCCACTCGCCGAGTCGGGGTGGCGTGGCCTGGGCGCGGAAGCGAGGCCGACGGCTGCAGCAGCACATGCCGGGCGGGGGCGCGAGCGCGAGGCCGACGGCTGCAGCAGCACATGCCGGGCGCGGGGCGCGAGGCGAGTCCGTCCGGGCGCGCACGCATGGCATGCCCTATTCGCACGCTCGTCGCTGCGGATGCATGGGTCGACAGCGCGCCGGAGAGCGTCACGCTAGCTCGCGCCGCTGCACCTCGGAGGCGCGCACCATGGAGTCACGGCCAGGGCAAGGCCGGACGTGGCTGCGCGCGGCGAGTTGAGGCCGGGCCAGACGTGGCTGCGCTCTGCTAGCTCGCGTGGGGCGCCATGAACGGGCCGACACCCACCATGCAGCGAAGCTAGATAGCTAGCTCGCGTGGGACGCCATGCCATCCAGCGGAGCTAGCTAGCTTGCGTGGAGGCTCGTACTGCCTCGCACGGGCACGGCTGGCGGCGGCCTCCACGCATAGCAGAACGCCGGCGCCACCGATGGCCATGGCGGAGGAGGAAGGACGGGTGGCCTGGGGTCGTCGCCGGCGAGCTCGAGTCCGGTGTGGTGGGCATGCCCAAAAGGTGTTTGTTGGAATGATCGGACACTGAAATTGAAAAAAAAAAGAAAAAGTGAACACCTATCGGGGGGACGGCTGGGAGAATGCACGCCCCCAGTATCAAAAATTTCGCCGCGGCCTCCCCAGGAGGCCGAAAAAACGCCTCCTGGGGGGCACAACGGCTGGAGATGCTCTAAGAGCATCTATAGCCGGACTCCTCAAATTGACCGGGCGGGCACGGGAACCGCTTTCCGGACATGAGAGAAAAGCAAAAAGTAGCAAAAAGTTTACCCAACCAGACTCCTTAAAGCCTCCTTAAATGCTCAGGCTGTCCGCCAGCCCTTATATTCATCTCATATATGGGATGAGTATGAGGAGTGCCCGGGCGTGGCCAGTCAGTGGTCCTGCATCCGCCACATAGGATTGGGCCCGTCATAGAGCATCTTTTTCCTTTCTTTATTATTTCTTTTCGTTCTCTCTCTTCTTCTCCACCAATCACATGCATGTGACCGGACATATAAGAAAAAGCTGAGGAACATGGCGCGTCAACGAAAAAAATAGGGAGTCAAAGCTAACACATCAGGACGCTGACCGGGCGCGTCTGCGGGCGTTTCAAGGGTCAAATTTGTACATTTTGGTTGAAGATGCTCTAAAGCCCCTCTTAATGCTCCACTCTATATTGATGCTAGCTTAGCCCAGCAGATTAAAGAGGATCGAGGGAGATGGTTTTATATCCCCAAGAAGAAACGTAGTGCACAACCCATGTGAATCCTTGTTGCCATCTACAGTATGAAAGATCGTACAACCAATTAAATAAAGAACGAATGTTTAGGTACAACAAATCCCACGACTTGAGCTTGAATAAGAATCAACCATTATATTATATGATGTAAATGACAAAATCAAATTGGACGCTATAAACAGATGTTTGATTGTCTCATTATGAGTATAAAAGCTACACTTCTTGCTTCCTTGTCAATTACGACGGCTGAGGTATGTTGTCTTCGGTTAGCACAACTTCTCTCCAGAGATACAGGAGTCTGAGTCATCGATGATGTACAGGTGTTCCGCACTGGAGGGCGGCGCAACTGGGATGACGCTGGCCGAATCTGCGGTGGCAGCAAGGGAGGGTGGAGCACGACTTGTTTCCATGGGTGGGGTGCATATTTCCGAAAATGTAAATGATATTGACAAATCATGTGAAAAATCTACGATTCATACCATGGGCTTTTCTTCCATAATTGATTTTGCAATATCTCACAAAATATCTACTCTTCCCTATGAACTCTCATAAACTCCAAAATAAAGTTTCTGATGATTGAACTGCAATTTAGTTTCGTAAGGAAGCATTGTGTGAGATGGCTCTTCTGCAGGCCACCCAATTTATATATCGTAAATTACTAGAAGGGTTGGGCGCGCTTTACTGCGTCATTGGTGTTGTTGGGTTTCTTCAAGAAAAATCACTCACTCTGTTTCAAGATATAAGGTTTATTATTTTTTGTAAAGCTAAACCTTTTAAGTTTGATCAAATTTATAGAGAAATATATCAAAGTCCATAGTATCAAATCAGTATGATTAGATTCATCATGAATAGCATTTCCATACTTTTTTGTTTAAATATTGTGGATGTCGATATGTTTTGCTCTAAACTTGATTAAAGTTAAAGAATTTTGACTTTCCAAAAAAACTAATAACCCTTATATTTTAGAATTGATGAAATAATTAGTCTGACGGATGGGGTAGATGATGGAGCATGTTTTATTTTTATTTGTGTTAGAATAAATTCGAGGCGCTCCGTTGATCTACCGAGGACCAAGCAATCACATAGGGCACGACACCGAGATTTGTATTCACCATCATGGCTACATCCCCGGGGCTTGACTATGGGCGCTCCTGACACCACTACAATATTGCAGCCTGGCCTCCCGAGCATCGGCACACGCACCGGCTCCCCCGCGTGCCCGTGCTATTATGTTGACATAAATTATATCGTGTGTCTACCCTCTCGTTATATAAGAGGTATAGGATACAAGTGTCCTATTTGGACATGACTCCATTGTTGGGGAACGTAGTAATTTCAAAAAAATTCCTACATACACGCAAGATCATGGTGATGCATAGCAACGAGAGGGGAGAGTGTCGTCCACGTATCCTCCTAGACCGTAAGCGGAAGCTTTATGACAACGCGGTTGATGTAGTCGTACGTCTTCACGATCGACTGATCCTTGTACCGAACGTACGGCACCTCCGCGATCTGCACATGTTCAACTCGGTGACATCCCACGAACTCACGATCCAGTAGACCTTCAAGGGAGAGTTCCGTCAGCACGACGGCGTGATGACGGTGTTGATGAAGCTACCATCGCAGGGCTTCGCCTAAGCACCGCTACGATATGACCGAGGTGGATTATAGTGGAGGGGGGCACCGCACACGGCTAAAGATCAACGATCAAGTTGTGTGTCCATGGGGTGCCCCCCTCCCCCGTATATAAAGGAGTGGAGGAGGGGAGGGGCCGGCCCTCTCTATGGCGCGCCCTAGGGGAGTCCTACTCCCACCGGGAGTAGGATTCCCCCCTATCCCTAGTAGGAGTAGGAGAGGAAGGGAAGGAGGAGTAGGAGAGAAGGAAAGGGAGGGTGCCCCCCCAAACCCTTTCCAATTCGGCCTCCTGCCCAAGGGGGGCGCACCAGCCCCTTGTGGGCTGGTGTGCTTCCTTCTTATGGCTCATAAGGCCCATAACTTCTCCCGGGGGGTTCCGATAACCTCCCGGTACTCCGGAAAAATGTCCGAACCACTCGGAACCCTTCCGATGTGCAAACATAGTCATCCAATATATCGATCTTTATGTCTCGACCATTTCGAGACTCCTCGTCATGTCCGTGATCATATCTGGGACTCCGAACTACCTTCGGTACATCAAAACACATAAACTCATAATATCGATCGTCACCGAACGTTAAGCGTGCGGACCCTACGGGTTCGAGAACTATGAAGACATGACCGAGACATGTCTCTGGCCAATAACCAATAGCGGAACCTGGATGCTCATATTGGCTCCCACATATTCTACAAAGATCTTTATCGGTCAAACCGCATAAGATACGTTGTTCCTTTTGTCATTGGTATGTTACGTGCCCGAGATTCGATCGTCGGTATCTCAATACCTAGTTCAATCTCGTTACCGGCAAGTCTCTTTACTCGTTCCGTAGTGCATCATCCCGCGATTAACTCATTAGTCACATTGCTTGCAAGGCTTATAGTGATGTGCATTACCGAGAGGGCCCAGAGATACCTCTTCGACAATCGGAGTGACAAATCCTAATCTTGATCTATGCCAACTCAACAAGTACCATCAGAGACACCTGTAGAGCACCTTTATAATCACCCAGTTACGTTGTGACGTCTGGTGGCACACAAAGTGTTCCTCCGGTATTCGGGAGTTGCATAATCTCATAGTCATAGGAACATGTATAAGTCATGAAGAAAGCAATAGCAACAAACTAAACGATCAAGTGCTAAGCTAACGGAATGGGTCAAGTCAATCACATCATTCTCTAATGATGTGATCCCGTTAATCAAATGACAACTCATGTCTATGGTTAGGAAACACAACCATCTTTGATTCAACGAGCTAGTCAACTAGAGGCATACTAGTGACACTTTGTTTGTCTATGTATTCACACATGTACTAAGTTCCCAGTTAATACAATTCTAGCATGAATAATAAACATTTATCATGATATAAGGAAATATAAATAACAACTTTATTATTGCCTCTAGGGCATATTTCCTTCAGTCTCCCACTTGCACTAGGTTCAATAATCTAGTTCACATCACCATGTGATTTAACACCAATATTCACATCTGTATGTGATTAACGCCCATAGTTCACATCGTCATGTGACCAACACCCGAAGGGTTTACTAGAGTCAATAATCTAGTTCACATCGCTATGTGATTAACACCCAAAGAGTAATAAGGTATGATCATGTTTTGCTCGTGAGAGAAATTTAGTCAACGGGTCTGTCACATTCAGAGTCGTATGTATTTTGCAAATATTATATGTCTACAATGCTCTGCACAGAGCTACTCTAACTAATTGCTCCCACTTTCAATATGTATCCAGATGGAGACTTAGAGTCATCTGGATCAGTGTAAAAGCTTGCACCGATGTAACTCTTTACGACGAACTCTTTTATCACCTCCATAATCGAGAAACATTTCCTTAGTCCTCACTAAGGATATTCTTGACCGATGTCCAGTGATATACTCCTAGATCAAAATTGTACTCCCTTCCAAAATCATAGCAAGGTATACAATAGGTCTGGTACATAGCATAGCATACTTTATGAAACTGATACGTCTCCAACGTATCTATAATTTTTGATTGTTTCATGCTATTATATTACCCGTTTTTGAATGTTTATGGGCTTTATTTTACACATTTATATCATTTTTGGGACTAACCTACTAACCAGAGGCCCAGCCCGTATTGATGTTTTTTTTTTGCCTATTTCAGTATTTCGAAGAAAAGGAATATCAAACGGAGCCCAAACGGACTGAAACCTTCGGGAGCGTGATTTTTGGAACGAACGTGATCCAGAGGACTTGGAGTGCAAGTCAAGAAGCAGCCGAGGCGGCCACGAGAGGGTAGGGCACCCCCCCTACAGGGCGCACCCCTGTCTCGTGGGCCCCTCGGGCAGCCACCGACGTACTTCTTCCTCCTATATATACCTACGTACCCCGAAAACATCCAGGGAGCCACCGAAACACAATTTCCACAGCCGTAACCTTCTGTATCCGCGAGATCCCATCTTGGAGCCTTCGTCGGCGCTCCGCCGGAGGGGGAATCGATCACGGAGGGCTTCTACATCAACACCATAGCGCCTCCGATGAGTTGTGAGTAGTTTACCACAGACCTTCGGGTCCATAGTTATTAGCTAGATGGCTTGTTCTCTCTTTTTGGATCTCAATACAATGTTCTCCCCCTCTCTCGTGGAGATCTGTTCGATGTAAACTCTTTTTGCGGTGTGTTTGTCGAGATCCGATGAATTGTGGGTTTATGATCAAGTTTATCTATGAGAAATATTTGAATCTCTTCTGAATTCTTTTATGTATGCTTGGTTATCTTTGCAAGTCTCTTCGAATTATCAGTTTGGTTTGGCCTACTGGATTGATCTTTCTTGCCATGAGAGAAGTGCTTAGCTTTGGGTTCAATCTTGCGGTGTCCTTACCCAGTGACAGAAAGGGTTGCAAGGCACGTATTGTATTGTTGCCATCGAGGATAAAAAGATGGGGTTTATATCATATTGCATGAGTTTATCCCTCTACATCATGTCATCTTGCTTAATGCGTTACTCTGTTCTTTATGAACTTAATACTCTAGATGCAGGCAGGAGTCGGTCGATGTGTGGAGTAATAGTAGTAGATGCAGGCAGGAGTCGGTCTACTTGTTGCGGACGTGATGCGTATATACATGATCATGCCTAGATAATCTCATAATTATTCGCTTTTCTATCAATTGCTCGACAGTAATTTGTTCACCCACCGTAATACTTATGTTATCTTGAGAGAAGTCTCTAGTGAAACCTATGCCCCCGGGTCTATCTTTTATTATATTTGCTTTCAATCTACTTTTATTTGCATCTTTACTTTTTGCATCTATATTATAAAATACCAAAAATATATTTATCTTATCATATTATCTCTATCAGATCTTACTTTTGCAAGTGGCCGTGAAGGGATTGACAACCCTTTTATTGCGTGGGTTGCGAGTTCTTTGTTTGTTTGTGTAGGTGCGTGGGACTTTCTAGGAGCTTCCTACTGGATTGATACCTTGGTTCTCAAAAACTGAGGGAAATACTTACGCTACTGTGTGGCATCACCCTTTCCTCTTCAAGGAAAACCAACGCAAGCTCAAGACGTAGAAAGAAGGATTTCTGGCGCCGTTGCCGGGGAAGCTTCCACCAAGTCAAGTCAAGTCAAGTCAAGATTCGATCTCCCGCCAACGTGCGATTTCTAGCGCCGTTGGAGGTCTTCGCTCAAGTCAAGACATACCAAGTACCCATCACAAACTCATCTCCCTCGCATTTACATTACTTGCCATTTGCCTCTCGTTTTCCTCTCCCCCACTTCACCCTTGTCGTTTTATTTGCCCTCTCTTTCCCAATCTCCTCCTCTCTTTTCGCTTGCCCTTTTTCTGCTCGTTTGTGTGTTGGATTACTTGTCGCCATGGCGCAAGATAATACCAAGTTGTGTGATTTTTCCAATACCAATAATAATGATTTCCTTAGTACTCCGATTGCCCCTCTTAATGATACTGAATCTTGTGAAATCAATGCTGCTTTGCTGAATCTTGTTATGAAAGATCAATTCGCCGGCCTTCCTAGTGAAGATGCCGCTACTCATCTAAACAACTTTGTTGATTTGGGTGATATGCAAAAGAAGAAAGATACGGATAATGATATTGTTAAATTGAAGTTATTTCCGTTTTCACTTAGAGATCGTGCTAAAGTTTGGTTTTCGTCTTTGCCTAAAAATAGTATTGATTCTTGGAACAAGTGCAAAGATGCTTTTATCTCTAAGTATTTTCCTCCCGCTAAGATCATCACTCTTAGGAACGATATTATGAATTTTAAACAACTTGATCATGAGCATGTTGCCCAATCTTGGGAAAGAATGAAATTGATGATTCGAATTGCCCTACTCATGGTTTGAATTTATGGATGATCATACAAAATTTCTATGCCGGTTTGAACTTTGCTTCTAGAAATCTCTTAGATTCGGCCGCGGGAGGCACGTTTATGGAAATCACATTAGGAGATGCTACAAAAATTCTTGATAATATTATGGCTAATTATTCTCAATGGCACACCGAAAGATCTTCTAGTAAAAAAGTGCATGCTATAGAAGAAATCAATGTTTTGAGTGGAAAGATGGATGAACTTATGAAATTGTTTGCTACTAAAAATACTCCTCTTGATCCCAATGATATGCCTTTGTCTACTTTGATTGAGAATAATAATGAATCTATGGATGTGAATTTTGTTGGTAGGAATAGTTTCGGTAACAATGCTTATAGAGGAAACTTTAATTCTAGACCGTTCCCTAGTAATTCCTCTAACAATTATGGAAATTCCTACAATAATTCTTATGGTAATTTTAATAAGATGCTCTCTGATTTTGAGAATAGTGTGAAAGAATTTATGATTTCTCAAAAGAATTTTAATGCTTTGCTTGAAGAAAAATTGCTTAAAGTTGATGATTTGGCTAGGAACGTTGATAGACTGTCGCTTGATGTTGATTCTCTTAAACTTAGATCTTCTCCTCCTAAGCATGATATCAATGAGTCTCTCAAGGCAATGAGAATTTCCATTGACGAGTGCAAGGAAAGAACCGCGAGATTGCGTGCTACGAAAGATTGCTTTGTAAAAGCGTGTTCTTCTAGTTTCCATAAAAATAATGATGAAGATCTTAAAGTTATTGATGTGTCTCCTATTAGATCTTTGTTTTGCAATATGAATCTTGATAATAATGGGACTGGAGATGAGTCAACTTTACCTAGAAGGCGTCCCAAGAATTCGGAGTTTTTAGATCTTGATGCTAAATTTGGTAAAAGTGGGATTGGAGAGATCATGACTTTAAATAGTATTGAACCCACTATCTCGGATTTCAAGGAATTTGATTATGATAATTGTTCTTTAGAAGGTTGTATTTCCTTGTTGCAATCCGTTGTTAATTCTCCTCATGCTTATAGTCAAAATAAAGCTTTTACCAAACATATTGTTGATGCCTTGATGCAATCTTATGATGAAAAACTTAATTTGGAAGTTTCTATCACTAGTAGGAAAAGGGGCTTTTACCCCGGTTTGTAAGGGCCTTTTGTCCCGGTTCTCGAACCGGGACTAAAGGGTCATTACTAATGCCTCCCCCCTTTAGTCCCGGTTCTTACACGAACCGGGACAGAAGGTCCTCCACGTGGCCGCTGCTGCCAGCCCAGGCAGGGGGCCTTTGGTCCCGGTTAGTGCCACCAACCGGGACCAATAGGCAGGGCCTTTTGTCCCGGTTGGTGTCACCAACCGGGACCAATAGGCATCCACGCGTCAGCAGCTGGCAGGAGCTGAGGTTTTTGTTTTTTTTTTTGAAAGGGGGTGGTTTTGGGGTTTTGGGGGGTTAATTTAGGTGTTTCATATATTGTGTTAGCTAGCTAATTAATAGAGAGAAGTGTCCTCTCTTATCTCCGTGCTTGGTCGACGCTACGTACTATATACGTATGGAGAGGAGTAGACACGCTAGCTAGTAATCAAATGAAGGAAACAGAAGATCGTCATGAACATATGCATACAGAGAGAAGTGATATCGACCACCTCTCCTTCTCCGAGATATTGGTCGAACAACAAGTTCTCGTATATCTATCCGACACTACCGGCTACATATATACAATAATTATCTCTT
Source organism: Triticum aestivum (assembly GCF_018294505.1). Lineage (NCBI taxonomy): Eukaryota > Viridiplantae > Streptophyta > Magnoliopsida > Poales > Poaceae > Triticum > Triticum aestivum. Next base: position 79,950,486 of record NC_057814.1, on the reverse strand, counting down.
ACAATACAATCTCCTAATTAAATTGTAGGAACACAGGGTCCACATAGTATTCTCCGTTTTCAGCGATCACGTGGTCAAGGAAGAATGCCGCCAATTCCTCTTGAATTCCTCGCATACGATCTGGTGCTAGGAGTTCATCCCGCTTCCGAAACATCTAATTTGAAGAAGGGGGTCAATACATATATATATATATGAATAAATGAAACTCAACACAAATGATGGTAATAAAATAAAATTGTGAATATTATTGCTTACGCACTTCATATTGTTCTTCAGTGTAGCCCCGCTCACAGGTCGTGTAGCGGATGGACTCGCAAACGTAGTATCCACAGTAATTATTCCCGGGTTCCTGCCACAACCACTTTACAAGAAATAGAGGTCAATCAAACTGATAAGCAAGCATGCTAAATGGTATTGATGAAACTAGCGCTTGAATCACTAGGAGATGCGCGGAACATGCTACTATAGTACTTACTTTCGGGTGATTAAATTGCAGCTTCTTCGGCAGTCCCGGAGCTTTTGAGGTGAATTTTCTCCAAACCCTGCCAGACAAAGAAAACAATTACTTGATATCAGGAAATGAACAAAGTTGCTGATATGGTGGATAATGATCGATTTAACTTACTTCTCGAGCATTTGAGTCATGTTCGCATAGTCCTGGGGATCTTTTCGTCTCGAGTCTAAGACGGTTACTACTCCCTCCTCAAGCTTAATCTCTAGGAGAATATAGTGGAAGCTGCGCATGCATGCATAAGTCATCAATTACATTACCATAACCTGGACTAATAAGGGAAACCGAATATGCACAAGACAGTAACACTCACTTGAAGTTGTAAGGAAAGAGTATTATATCTTTGTTTTGATTTAATACCAACGATTGTAGCAAGTTGGCCTCGGCTTCTTTGGGATGTTTTTCAACCGTATATGCATCTATGAGATTTGTGTTAATGAACCCAATATCACCGATTTGTCTTTTCTTCAATTCGGCGATCTTCAATCTGCATAATATAGTGAGGATAAGTATAAATACATGCAATGAAAGAGCTGACCTATATAGAGAGACTTAATGACAGAAGTAGTACTACTTACAGACAGTAGCAAGTGATCGTTGTTTTATCGAGGGCCTTTTGATTGTAAAACTGGAAGAAATCCTCAAATGGAACATTCAGCAGATCAATTCCAACGAGGTCATGCTCCGGTTTAACTCTCAGCGTCAAAGTATCCATCCCATCAGACTCTCTGCAGGTTTTCATGTACCAATCATGTAGTCTTCGCATCATCGTGCTTAGAGATCTTTCATCTTTGACGAGAGGCTTCCCGTAATGGTATTTGTGTTCGTCCACCTCCATGATTTCATAATGTACATCGTCGGGCAGGTAATCTCCAAGATTGCTATAACCGGGCACCATACTCGGATCATTAGCGACGATGTCTTTTGACACCTTGAGCGGGGGGCACGATTGGTTCGCTTGTTCGCCGAGCTGGGCAATTTTTTTCCCAGCTCGTCGTTCTTTTAACCTTTTATCACTGACAGTACTTCCCGACCGCTCCGCTTCGGCATATGTCTTTGCAAGAATGCACTCATAGTTGCCTCTCGGCGGAGACTTTGGTGGTTTTGTCAGGGCAGCCAGAGTGCGCTTTGCTTTCACCGGATCTACCCTTCTCCTCCTGAGGTGGATGTTTCTTTGCTTTCACCCCTTTAAAGAAGTTTGTCACTTCGGCTCGCACGATCTTCCTGGTTTCCTCCTCGGTCCTCTCGTATGGTAACTTCTCTGGAGTCTTCAGAGAAGGACCGAATCTGTATTGCCTCCCGCCTCTGGCAGCTGTACTGCTAGACGCCAGCAGAGCAGACGGAGCGGCTGCGGCTGTCTTCTTTCCTTGCTTACGAGGCGGAGGAGAAGGACTACAACGCGCCGGAGCAGCCGCAGCGGCGGCGGGTCTCTTCCGCCCTTGCTGACGAGGCGGAGAAGGAGGAGGCTGGCTGCTCTGGCGCGCCGGCGCTGGCGGAGAAGGAGGCGGAGTGCCGCCACGCGCCGGAGAAGGAGGCTGAGTGCCCTGATCACTCGCCGGAGGAGGAGGCGGAGGAGGAGGCGGAGTGCCCTTACTCGCCGGAGCCGTCCAGTTCGGAAGCTTGATGAGCTCCTTCCGCCATAGGCATGGAGTCTTCAGAGCAGAACCCAGCCGAGTCTCCCCTTCACCGGTAGGGTGGTCAAGCTGGAGCTCCTCAAATCCCTCCGTTATTTCATCCACCATCACCCTAGCATATCCTTCTGGAATCGGCCGGCAGTGGTAGGTTGCGCCGGGTTCAGGAGGTAAAACAGAGCCAACAGCCGCCTTGACTTTGAAGTTCTGCCATTCCGCCATAAGGTGGCAATGTTGAGACTCCGTGATAGCATCCACGGGGTAGCTAGCAGGAGCCGCATGCTCCAGCTGAAGCAGCTCGGTGGAAGCCACGCTGCTTCTCCGCTGAGATGGCGGTGTAGCTTCGGGGGCAGTTTCGGCATGTCGATTGCCGTCTCGTTCCTCTAGCGCTTGAACCCTTTCGTGCAGCTTCTGAATTTGGATCTGCTCCACTTTTTTCCTCCTCTCCTGGCTTTTGTAACCGCCCGCGTCCGAAAAACCAGCCTTCCATGGAACGGAGCCTGGCGTGCCTCGTGTCCGTCCAGGGTGCTCAGGATTCCCGAGGGCCATTGTGAGCTCGTCGTTCTCTCTGTCTGGAACGAACGTCCCTTCCTGCGCTCTATCGATATATTGCTGAATCTTCTTGACTGGTATTCTCAAAAGCTCGTTCGTCCAAACGCACCTCCCTGATACAGGGTCCAAGGTTCCGCCAGCCCCGAAGTACCAAGTCCGGCAACGGTCTGTCCAGTTCATTGTCTGTGGTTTGATCCCTTTTTCAAGCAGATCATTCTCAGCCTTGGCCCACTTAGGTCGGGCTTTGAGGTAGCCACCTGACCCCGTGCGATGGTGAAGCTTCTTCTTCGCAGCATTCTTCTTGTTTGTCGCTGACATCTTCTTACTCTTTTCCGATGTCTTGTGGGCCACAAATGCGGGCCAGTGATCTCTGATCTTCTCATACCGGCCGATGAATTCTGGTGTCTCTTCTTTGTCGACAAACGTTTTCAGCTCATTCTTCCACCTCCTGAATAGGTCTGCCATCTTCTTAAGAGCATGAGACTTGATTAATTGCTCTATAACTGGCTTCTCCGGATCCTCCTTTGGCGGTAGGGTGAAATTTGCCTTCAGCTCAGTCCAAAGATCATCTTTCTGCATATCATTGACATAAGACACCTCAGGGTCTTCCTTCTTAGGCTTATACCATTGGTGGATGCTGATCGGGATCTTGTCCCTAACTAGAACCCCGCACTGAGCAGCAAATGCATCCTTTGTCCGGAGGGGTTCAATCGGTTGGCCGTCGCGCGCGATTGCTGTGATCTCAAACCTTTCATCTGAGCGCAACTTTCTCTTCGGGCCTCGTCTCTTTACCGAAGTTGTGCTTGATCCGGAGGGCTAGAAAAAAGAAGAAAGACGAGTGTTAATTAATATGTGTACATACCAAAACAATGAATGCATCAATTAGCTAGTCAGCACAGGCTTAACTAATATATTTACCTGGCCGGACTCTGTTCGGTCACCGGAGCCGTCACCACGGGCCCCTTCTTGCACCAGCATTGGGTCATTGGAGCCATCATAATTATGTCTTTCCTCCTCCACTCTTCGATCACCGTAGCCTGCTTCTTCACCCTGTTCTTCCAAACCATCATTGTTGTTAAGATACGACAAGATATCACCTCCGGCTAAGATTATGTCCCCCAACACCTCTTCTGCTTGCTCATCTCGTCCGTGCTCCATTGTTTCTGCAAATATTACAACATGGCAATTATTACACAAACATGACAGCAGGTGGATATATTAGTGCAAACGTAGACCTAGCTTATTCCGGGTTTGGGGTGGCCTAGGCAACGCTTCAAGGGTAGGGGCGCGGCGGGAGGGGGTAGGAGACCGACATCGTTTTTTTCTAGGGTTTGGGTGTCCTCGAGAGTTTTGGTCGAGCGAGAGGGCCGGGGGGGTGCTCCCGTGGTATAAGTTATCACGGTCGAGAGGGGGTATAAATATCGACCGTCCATCATGTCGAAGTTATCTGGGAGGGAGTTATATATATCGACAACGACGACATACATACATGGGAAAATAATGTTATCGGGGAGGGGGTATATCGACCCCCCCCCCCCCCCGTGTTGAAGTTATCGGGAGGGGGTTATATCGACAACGACGACATACGTACATGGGAAAATAATATTATCGGCGGGGAGGGGGTATATCGACCCCCCCTCGTGTTGAAGTTATCGGGAGAGGGGTATATCAACGACGACAGACCCGATAAAACATAAGAAAACGAAGAAGAAATAAAAAGAGGAGAAGAAGAAAAGGAATAGAGAAGAAGATCGAAGAAAAAAAAGAAAAAAAGAGGAGAAGAAGAAAGGAATAGAGGAGAGAAGAAGAAAAAATAGAATTTTTTCTATTTTTTTCTTCTTCTCTTCTATTCCTTTCTTCTTCTCCTCTTCTTTTTTTCTTTTTTCCTCTTCTTATTTATTTCTCCTCTTCTTCCTCTCCTCTTCTTCTCCTTTCTTCCTCTTCTTATTTTCCTTTTTATATGAACATATCATCATATATATGAACATACATTTTCTTTGCATATGCATATGAACATACATTTTCTTTGCATATGCATATGAACATACATACATACATTTTTCTTTCATATGAACATACATACATACATTTTCTTTGCATATGACCATACATACATTTTTCTTTGCATATGACCATTCATACATTTTCTTTGCATATGCTTTGCATATAAACATACATACATATGAACATACATACATACATATAAACATAACATACATACACAAAAATTCTATAAATCTGCCTAAAAAATTCTAAAATCTGCCTAAAAAAATATATGAAAAAAAGCATACATCATCCATCCATCCATATAATGAACATATACATCATCCATCCATCCATATAATCAACATATGCATATGAAAAAAAATTATATGAAAAAAATTATATGAAAAAATTATATGAAGAGGATCGAGGGGACAGGGAGGAAAGGGGGTCGCCGGAGCCGGACCGAACGGGCAGGAGGGGCGGCGTCGAGGCAGGGGCGGCAGTCGGGGCGGGCGCCGGCGACGACGACAATGGTGGGGGCGGGCCGGGGCGCAGGGGCGCGGCCGTGCGTGCTCGGGGACGGGGCAGGGGCACGGGGCGGCGGCCGGCGTGGGCTCGGGCGCGGGGCAGGGGCACGGGGAGACGGGGATGGCGGCCGGCGGTGGCGACGGCGACGAGGAGCGCGCGAGCGATTTGGGTAGCCTGGCGGCGGGGGAAACTGGCGAGGGAGGCGAGGGAGATGTGAAATTTTCACAAGTCCTGGTTATATAGCAAGGGCATTGGTCCCGGTTCGTGGCACCAACCGGGACCAATGCCACCCTTTAGTCCCGGTTGGTGCCACCAACCGGGACCAAAGGCCTTGAAAAGGGGACCTTTGGTCCCGGTTGGTGGCACCAACCGGGACTAAAGGGTGGCATTGGTCCCGGTTGGTGCCACGAACCGGGACCAATGCCCCCTTTAGTCCCGGTTGGTGCCACCAACCGGGACCAACGGCCTTGCGCTGCCCGCGGCCAAAAGTTTAGTCCCACCTCGCTAGTTGAGAGGGGCTCGGAGTGGTTTATAAGCCCCACTGCGGCTGCCCTCTCGAGCTCCTCTCAAATGCAGGCTTACGGGCCTAATGTCACACTGTGCTGTCTGTGGGCCTATTGGGCCTTCTGCGGGCCTGAATCCTGGCCCAGGTTGGGTTTCTAGTCGTATTCAGGCCGTGGTGGCCCAATAGGTGGCAGTTTTTTTAATTTTTTTCCAGTTTTTTGGTTCTGTTTTTTGCATTATTTATTTTCTTTTGTTTTTTGCTTTATTTTTTAATTCTTTGTGCTTTTAGGTCAGAAAATTTATAAAGTTTCTGTTAGTGCCATTAGTTTTCAAATTTAAATAGTTAAAATTTGAATTCTATGAAATTTGTGTGAATCACAAGTTTGTGATTAACTTTACTATAAAAATAGTTTTTTTTTCAGTTTTTTTGTTTTGTTTTTTGCATTATTTATTTTCTTTTGTTTTTTGCTTTATTTTTAATTCTTTTTGCTTTTAGGTCAACAAAATTATAAACTGTGTGTTAGTGCCATTAGTTTTAGAAAAAATATAAACTTTCTATTAGTGCCATTAGTTCTTTATGAAAATTCTTTTTGCTGTATTTAGTTTTTTTGTTTTCTTTTTTGCTATATTTATTTTGTTTTGTTTCTACTTACAACAAAAAACTTATTTATTTTATTTTATTTTGTTTCTAATTACTTATTTATTTTACTTTATGATAATTCTTTTTGCTATTAAAGTTTCTATCAAAAAAAGTTCTTTATGAAAATTCTTTTTGCTTTTAATGATTTTGAACAGAAAATACTTCGATAATTTTAGTTGCATCAATTTTATGTGATTTTAGTTTCAATAATAATAGAGGTTTCTTATAATGTTTTGAACAGAAAATACTTTGTTAATTTTATTTTCATAAATTTTATTGAAGTTTATTTTATTTTGTCGGAACACAAGAAGTCCGGAGTTGTAATAAGTTATTAAAAATAAAAAAGAGGCGCAATGCTCGTTGATTTGCTTCAAGCCTTTCGGAATAGTGTAGACTGCACTGCACATAGCTCGATGCAGTCTACCTTATTCCTCAAGGCTTGAAGCTAAGCAACGTGAGCATTGCGCCTCTTCTTCATCGTCTCTGCACTCAGGGCTTATAAACCGCTCCTAGTGCCTCTCAGCTAGCGAGGTGGGACTAAAAAACTGCTTAGTAAGAAACTCTAGTACCGGTTCGTGCCACGAACAGGTACTAAAGGTGCTCGTGGGGCCACAGCCTCATTAGTACCGGTTCGTGGCACCAACAGGGACCAAAGGGTGGAATTGGTCCCGGTTCGTGCCACCAACCGGGACCAATGGCCTTGCACAGCGGCGTGGTGGTGAGTTTAGTCCCACCTCGCTAGCTAAGAGAGAGCCGCACCTGTTTATAAGGTGCGGTGCGCCTGAGCTGTCGAGCTCCTCTCTAAAGCAGGCTTACGGGCCTAACCTCTCTGTACATGCCTGTGGGCCTACTGGGCCTTCTGCGGGCCTGAATCCTGGCCCATGGATGGGTTTCTAATCGTATTCAGGCCGTGGTGGCCCAGTAGGTGGCATAATTTTTAATTTTTGGCCTGTTATTTTTCATGCATTTACTAATTATTTTGAGCTATAAGACCCTCAAATTGAAAAACATTTCAAATGAACTCTGAAAAGGTTGAAAATTGGCATGGTATCATCATTTCATCCACATAGCATGTGCAAGAAAGTTGAGAGGGTTACGGCAAAAACTAGATGCACTTCTTGTACAAAACGGACAATGGTATCATACTCGTCTATTACAAAGTTGGCATGGTATCATCATAATAGTTGCGGGAGAAAGTCTTCACTTTTTCTTCGCTTGTGTCATTTGCTTATTGCGCCGTAACCATGGATAATCTTCATCGTTTATCAGGATGCTTGGGTCAGCCTTGACTTTGAAGGGAGGAATTTCATGAAACTTTTCATAATCTTCAGACATGTCTGTCTTGCCCTCCACTCCCACAATGTCCCTTTTTCCTGAAAGAACTATGTGGCGCTTTGGCTCATCGTATGATGTATTCGCTTCCTTATCTTTTCTTTTCCTCGGTCTGGTAGACATGTCCTTCACATAGATAACCTGTGCCACATCATTGGCTAGGACGAACGGTTCGTCAGTGTACCCAAGATTGTTCAGATCCACTGTTGTCATTCCGTACTGTGGGTCTACCTGTACCCCGCCTCCTGACAGATTGACCCATTTGCACTTAAACAAAGGGACCTTAAAATCATGTCCGTAGTCAAGTTCCCATATGTCCATTATGTAACCATAATATGTGTCCTTTCCCCTCTCGGTTGCTGCATCAAAGCGGACACCGCTGTTTTGGTTGGTGCTCTTTTGATCTTGGGCGATCGTGTAAAATGTATTCCCATTTATCTCGTATCCTTTGTAAGTCAATACAGTCGAAGATGGTCCCCTGGACAACGAGTACAACTCATCACAAACAGTGGTGTCACCTCTGAGACGTGTTTCCAACCAACTGCTGAAAGTCCTGATGTGTTCACATGTAATCCAGTCGTCACACTGCTCCGGGTGTTTGGAGCGCAGACTGTTCTTGTGTTCATCGACATACGGGGTCACCAAGGTAGAGTTCTGTAGAACTGTGTAGTGTGCTTGAGACCAAGAATGCCCGTCCCTGCATATTATTGAGTCCCCCCTCCAAGCGTGCCTTTTCCAGTCAGTCTCCCCTCATACCGCGATTTAGGGAGACCTATCTTCTTAAGGCCAGGAATGAAGTCAACACAAAACCCAATGACATCCTCTGTTTGATGGCCCATGGAGATGCTTCCTTCTGGCCTAGCGCGGTTACGGACATATTTCTTTAGGACTCCCATGAACCTCTCAAAGGGGAACATATTGTGTAGAAATACGGGCCCCAGAATGACAATCTCGTCGACTAGATGAACTAGGACGTGCGTCATGATATTGAAGAAGGATGGTGGGAACACCAGCTCGAAACTGACAAGACATTGCGCCACATCACTCCTTAGCCTTGGTATGATTTCTGGATCGATCACCTTCTGAGAGATTGCATTGAGGAATGCACATAGCTTCACAATGGCTAATCGGACGTTTTCCGGTAGAAGCCCCCTCAATGCAACCGGAAGCAGTTGCGTCATAATCACGTGGCAGTCATGAGACTTTAGGTTCTGGAACTTTTTCTCTGGCATATTTATTATTCCCTTTATATTCGACGAGAAGCCAGTCGGGACCTTCATACTGAGCAGGCATTCAAAGAAGATTTCTTTCTCTTCTTTCGTAAGAGCGTAGCTGGCAGGACCTTCATACTGCTTCGGAGGCATGCCGTCTTTTTCGTGCAAACGTTGCAGGTCCTCCCGTGCCTCAGGTGTATCTTTTGTCTTCCCATACACGCCCAAGAAGCCTAGCAGGTTCACGCAAAGGTTCTTCGTCACGTGCATCACGTCGATTGAAGAGCGGACCTCTAGCTCTTTCCAGTAGGGTAGGTCCCAAAATATAGATTTCTTCTTCCACATGGGTGCGTGTCCCTCAGCGTCATTCGGAACAGCTAGTCCGCCGGGACCCTTTCCAAAGATTACGTGTAAATCATTGACCATAGCAAGTACGTGATCACCGGTACGCATGGCGGGCTTCTTCCGGTGATCTGCCTCGCCTTTGAAATGCTTGCCTTTCTTTCGACATTGATGGTTGGTCGGAAGAAATCGACGATGGCCCAGGTACACATTCTTCCTGCTTTTGTCCAGGTATATACTTTCAGTGTCATCTAAACAGTGCGTGCATGCGTGGTATCCCTTGTTTGTCTGTCCTGAAAGGTTACTGAGAGCGGGCCAATCGTTGATGGTTACAAACAGCAACGCGTGCAGGTTAAATTCCTCCTGTTTGTGCTCATCCCACGTACGTACACCGTTTCCATTCCACAGCTGTAAAAGTTCTTCAACTAATGGCCTTAGGTACACATCAATGTCGTTGCCGGGTTGCTTAGGGCCTTGGATGAGAACTGGCATCATAATGAACTTCCGCTTCATGCACATCCAAGGAGGAAGGTTATACATACATAGAGTCACGGGCCAGGTGCTGTGATTGCTGCTCTGCTCCCCGAAAGGATTAATGCCATCCGCGCTTAAACCAAACCATACGTTCCTTGGGTCAGCTGCAAACTCAGCCCAGTACTTTCTCTCGATTTTTCTCCACTGCGACCCGTCAGCGGGTGCTCTCAACTTCCCGTCTTTCTTACGGTCCTCACTGTGCCATCGCATCAACTTGGCATGCTCTTCGTTTCTGAACAGACGTTTCAACCGTGGTATTATAGGAGCATACCACATCACCTTCGCAGGAACCCTCTTCCTGGGGGGCTCGCCGTCAACATCACCAGGGTCATCTCGTCTGATCTTATACCGCAATGCACCGCATACCGGGCATGCGTTCAGATCCTTGTACGCACCGCGGTAGAGGATGCAGTCATTAGGGCATGCATGTATCTTCTGCACCTCCAATCCTAGAGGGCATACGACCTTCTTTGCTGCGTATGTACTGTCGGGCAATTCGTTATCCTTTGGAAGCTTCTTCTTCAATATTTTCAATAGCTTCTCAAATCCTTTGTCAGGCACAGCATTCTCTGCCTTCCACTGCAGCAATTCCAGTACGGTACCGAGCTTTGTGTTGCCATCTTCGCAATTGGGGTACAACCCTTTTTTGTGATCCTCTAACATGCGATCGAACTTCAGCTTCTCCTTTTGACTTTCGCATTGCGTCCTTGCATCGACTATGACCCGGCGGAGATCATCATCATCGGGCACTGGTTCCTCTTGATCTTCAGCAGCTTCCCCCCTTGCAGCATCATTGGGCACATCGTCTGGTTCCTCTTGATCTTCAGCAGCTTCCCCCGTTGCAGCATCACCGTATTCAGGGGGCACATAGTTGTCATCGTCCTCTTCTTCTTCGCCGTCTTCCATCATAACCCCTATTTCTCCGTGCCTCGTCCAAACATTATAGTGTGGCATGAAACCCTTGTAAAGCAGGTGGGTGTGAAGGATTTTCCGGTCAGAGTAAGACTTCGTATTCCCACATATAGGGCATGGACAACACATAAAACCATTCTGCTTGTTTGCCTCAGCCACTTCGAGAAAATCATGCACGCCCTTAATGTACTCGGAGGTGTGTCTGTCACCGTACATCCATTGCCGGTTCATCTGCGTGCATTATATATAATTAAGTGTGTCAAAAACCATTACAGAACATCATGAATAGATAATTAAGTGACCAAATTAATAGAAGTTCATCATCACATTAGAACCAAAGTACATACATAGTTCTCATCTAACAACATATATATAGCTCTCCAGAGCATCTAATTAATTAAACCATACATTGAAACTATGTAAAACATTTCAATGCGAAAACAAATGCGATCATAATCGCAACCAAGGTAACAATTGATCCAACGGCATAATGATACCAAGCCTCGGTATGAATGGCATATTTTCTAATCTTTCTAATCTTCAAGCGCATTGCATCCATCTTGATCTTGTGATCATCGACGACATCCGCAACATGCAACTCCAATATCATCTTCTCCTCCTCAATTTTTTTTATTTTTTCCTTCAAGTAATTGTTTTCTTCTTCAACTAAATTTAACCTCTCGACAATAGGGTCGGTTAGAATTTCCGGTTCAACCACCTCCTAGATAAATAAAATCTATGTCACGTTGGTCGGTATATTTGTCATAAACAATAAATGAACCAAATAGTTATAAAAAGATAATATATACCACATCCGAATCATAGACAGGACGAGGGCCGACGGGGGCGGATACCAAAACCATCGCACTATGTAATAAGAAGGAATAATAAAAGTAACAAAATTAGACAAGTAACTATCTAAAGTAAGAATTTTTTCCTTTCAGAAAGAAGATAAGAACAAGAGGCTCACCACGGTGGTGCTGGCGACGAGATCGGCGCGGGCGATCGACGGCGGTGAAGACGGGGACGGGACGTGACGGACCGCTAAACCTAGACAAATCTCGGGGAAAATGGAGCTCGGAGGTCGAGTTTCGAGAGGACAAAGATTAACTAGTGTGGCTCAGACATTTCATCGAACACCTCATGTGCATAGGAGGTGAGCTAGAGCACCCAAATGCCCTCCCCTCGCCGGCCAGAAAAAACAGAGCACTCTGGAGTGCTCTGCTGTGGCGATGGGGTATATATAGGGAACTCATTGGTCCCGGTTGGTGGCACCAACCGGGACTAAAGGCCTTTGGTCCCGGTTGGTGCCACGAACCGGGACCAATGCCCCCTTTAGTCCCGGTTGGTGGCACCAACCGGGACCAAAGGCCTTGTGCTGCCCCGCGTCAAAAGTTTAGTCCCACCTCGCTAGTTGAGAGAGCTCGAGAGTGGTTTATAAGCGCTGCTGCGCCCACCCTCTCAAACTCCTCTCAACTGCAGGCTTTCGGGCCTAACTGTTCTCTTTGCCTGTGGGGCCTACTGGTCCTTCTGCGGGCCTGAATCCTGGCCCATGGATGGGTTTCTAGTCGTATTCAGGCCGTGGTGGCCCAGTAGGTGGCATAATTTTTTTCCTCTGTTTTTTTCTCTTTTGCTTTATTTGTTTTGTTTTGTTTCTACTTACAACAAAAACTTATTTATTTTATTTCTAATTACTTATGTATTTTACTTTAATTATTTTATTTTTATTTATTTTACTGCTGCTATTTTTATTTATTTTACTGCTGCTATTTTTACTTAATTTATTAAGGTTTATTTATTGTAGTTACTATAGTTTATTTTATTTTATTTTATTAAGGTTTACGAGCTGTGGGAGGGACGAGGGGTGGCGACGTGCTGTGGGACACGATGCAGGGGCCGAGGAGGGAATTTAGGGTTAAGTTTTTATACGGGAACGGTTAGACGGGCTTTAGCGGGCTTTCACCGGGCTTGTGGGGTTTTACCAGGTCATCGATGAGAGTTTCCAAAAATGTCATTAGAAATCCGTCATGGATTAACAGGTTTCTTGTAGTGATATGTCGAGCACAATGAGTGGTGATCCTCCGGCCTCCCACTCGCACGCAGCCGCCGCCACCCTCCCGCTCGCTCGCCGCCGCCGTCGTCACCAGTCCCGGCCATGGCGCCGCCGCTGCCGTCGTGCCCCTGAAGACCTATTCATCTTGCCTGAAGGTGATCCTGTGTCAGATCCTGCACGATACGTCATCACTACAACACGCCGGCGGCGGTGTATGAGGCGTCCATGGCCCTGGTGGCGCCTTCAAGGGAGGACGCATGATCTTCAAGGGAGGACAGGCCATCAGATTCATCCACTTGGTAGCGTCTTTGTTCATCCAGGTTTGACGATTCATCTTCTCATTATCTAGTCTCTCAGGGATGTCAAACGTACCCTCAACAACTAACGTCAGCATTTATTTTGTTCTGTAGTGAACCCCCTCGATGAATGCATGTCTGTTGCCGTGGCTAGAGAAAATTCTACATATCCACATCCTGATAACCAACAAGATAAGTAGCAGCTTTGATATGGAGGTATTTTCCTTCACTGCGTGCTTTTTCTTTGTGCCCTTTACTGTACTGTAGTAGCATTTGCTAAATTGCATTGAGAGAATAGGACGGCACAACAAGCTAGGGCTTCAAGAAAACCAACCAAATTCCTTTTTTTTGGGATCAACCAACCAAATTGCTGTAATAGCACGATCCGCAAGACCTAGAAGGGATCTACACATGACATCGGTGGCTTCTCCTCCGCCTGCTATTTGCCGCTTTGACACTGTTGACAGATCCGAGTTCCACCTGCTAGGCTCGAATGGTAGATGTTACGGGCAACTGTATGTGAATCCCACTCCAAGGGATCGCCCTTCTCTATCCCAGATATGGCGGTTATGGAGTTGATGGCTCGTGTTTTTTTTTCTTTTGCTTTATTTGTTTTGTTTTGTTTCTACTTACAACAAAAAGCTTATTTATTTTATTTCTAATTACTTATGTATTTTACTTTAATTATTTTATTTTTATTTATTTTACTGCTGCTATTTTTACTTAATTTATTAAGGTTTATTTATTGTAGTTACTATAGTTTATTTTATTTTATTTTATTAAGGTTTATTTAGTTTTATTTATTTTATTAAGGTTTATTTATTTTATAAATATAAAAAAATGAACATAGATGCGCTTATAGAGAAAATTAAACCTAAATTCATAGTAAATTTCTATGAAATTTACTGTGAATTTAGGTGAAATTCCCTGTATAAGGGCATCTATTTTCACTTTAAGAGAAGCTCAACAAGGCATAGAGGGACGGGCTTATAAACTGGTGTGAGCGCCCTTCGGTTGGCGAGGTGGGACTAAACACTGGCCGCAACTAGGACCAGCCCTTTAGTCCCGGTTTGTGGTATGAACCGAGACTAAAGGGTGGTGGGCCAGGAGCGTGGCCCATTGGTCCCAGTTTGTCCCACCAACCGGGACCAAAGGGTCTGGAAGAACCGGGACCAATGCCCCCACGAGGCCCGGCAGGCCCCTGGCCGCACGAACCGGGACCAATGCTCACATTAGTCCCGGTTCGTGACTGAACCGGGACTAATGTGAATATTGCCCTGTGACCAAAGCCCAGTTTTCTACTAGTGTATTCCTAGAAAACTTAATGATGGGTGGGAACCTACTATAAAGATTAGAATTAAAGATCATGAGTGTTTTGCTTTGTGTGATTTGGGTGCTAGTGTTTCCACGATTCCGAAAACTTTATGTGATATTCTAGGTTTCCATGATCTTGATGATTGCTCTTTAAATTTGCACCTTGCGGATTCCACCATTAAAAAGCCAATGGGAAGGATCAATGATGTTCTCATTGTTGCAAATAGAAATTTGGTGCCCGTAGATTTTATCGTTCTTGATATAGATTGCAATCTTTCTTGTCCTATTATTCTTGGTAGACCTTTCCTTAGAACGATTGGTGCGATTATTGATATGAAGGAAGGGAATATTAGATTCCAATTTCCATTAAGGAAAGGCATGGAGCACTTTCCAAGGAATAAAGTCAAATTACCTTATGAATCTATCATGCGAGCTACTTATGAATTTAGTGCCAAAGATGGCACTACTTAGATCTATCTTCGCTTTTATGCCTAGTTAGGGGCGTTAAACGATAGCGCTAGTTGGGAGGCAACCCAATTTTATTTGTGTTTTTTGTTTTTGTTTCTGTTTAGTAATAAATCTTGCATATACTCTCTGTTTATATGTGTTTTTATCTTTTAATTAGTATTTGTGCCAAGTAGAACATATAGGATAACCTATGATGATAGTTGATTTGATTCTGCTGAAAAACAGAAACTTTGCACGCACGAGAAATTTTTTAGTAAATCACAGAAACATGATCTTGCGTTGATTCTTTTTGATGATGATCAATAGACAAATTATCTAGGATTTCCTATTTTGGTAGAATTTTTGGAGTTCCAGAAGTTTGCGTTAGTTACAGATTACTACAGACTGTTCTGTTTTTGACAGATTCTGTTTTTAGTGTGTTATTTGCTTATTTTGATGCATCTATGGCTAGTAAAATAGTTTATAAACCATAGATAAGTTGGAATAAAGTAGGTTTAACACCAAAATAAATAAAGAATGAGTTCATTACAGTACCTTATGTGGTGGTTTTGTTTTCTTTCACTAACGGAGCTTACGAGATTTCTGTTGAGTTTTGTGTTGTGAAGTTTTCAAGTTTTGGGTAAAGCTTTGATGGACTATGGAATAAGGAGTGGCAAGAGCCTAAGCTTGGGGATGCCCAAGGCACCCCAAGATATTCAAGAATAGCCAAAAGCCTAAGCTTGGGGATGCCCCGGGAAGGCATCCCCTCTTTCGTCTTCGTTCATTGGTAACTTTACTTGGAGCTATATTTTTATTCACCACATGATATGTGTTTTGCTTGGAGTGTCGTGTATTATATTAGTCTTTGATCTTTAGTTTACCACAATCATCCTTGCTGTACACACCTTTTGGGAGAAGCCTACTTGATTAGAATTTGCTAGAATACTCTATGTGCTTCACTTATATCTTTTGAGCTTGATAGTTTTTGCTCTAGTGCTTCACTTATATCTTTTAGAGCACGACGGTGGATTAATTTTAAAGAAATTGCTAGCCTCTCATGCTTCACTTATATTATTTTGAGAGTCTTTTAGAACAGCATGGTATTTGCTTTGGTTACAAATTTGGTCCTAGAATGATGAGCATCCAAGTTGGGTATAATAAAAACTATCATAGAAAGTGAATTGGATGCTATGATCAATTTGATGCTTGATAATTGTTTTGAGATATGGAGGTAGTGATATTAAAGTCATGTTAGTTGAGGTGATTATGAAAAATACTTGTGTTGAGGTTTGTGATTCCCGTAGCATGCACGTATGGTGAACCGCTTCGTGATGAAGTCGGAGCACGATTTATTTATTGATTGTCTTCCTTATGAGTGGCGGTCGGGGACGAGCGATGGTCTTTTCCTACCAATCTATCCCCCTAGGAGCATGCGCGTAGTACTTTGTTTTGTATGACTTCTAGATTTTTGCAATAAGTATATGAGTTTTTTTGACTAATGTTGAGTCCATGGATTATACGCACTCTCACCCTTCCACCATTGCTAGCCTCTCTTGTGCCGCGCAACTTTCGCCGGTACCATACACCTACCATATACCTTCCTCAAAACAGCCACCATACCTACCTATCATGGCATTTCCATAGCCATTCCGAGATATATTGCCATGCAACCTTCCACCGTTCCGTTCATATGACACGCATTACTTTTGTCATATTGCTCTTTGCATGATCATGTAGTTGACATCGTATTTGTGGCAAGGCCGCCTTCATAATTTTCATACATGTCGCTCTTGATTCATTGCATATCCCGGTACACCACCGGAGGCATTCATATAGAGTCATATCTTGTTCTAGCTTTGAGTTGTAAATCCATAAAAGTGTGATGATCTTCATTATTAGAGCATTGTCCTAGTGAGGAAAGGATGCTGAAGACTATGATTCCCCCACAAGTCAGGATGAGACTTCGGACTTTACAAAAAGAAAAAAAAAGAGAAAAAAAGAGAAAGGCCAAAAAGAAAAGAAAAGAGGCCAAAGAAAAAACAGAAGAAAGAAAGAAAAAAAAGGAAAAAAATAAAAATGAGAGAAAAAGAGAGAAGGGACAATGCTACTATCTCTTTTTCCACACTTGTGCTTCAAAGTAGCACCGTGATATTCATGATAGAGAGTTTCATATGTTGTCACTTTCATATACTAGTGAGAATTTTTCATTATAGAACTTGGCTTGTATATTCCAATGATGGGCTTCCTCAAATTGCCCTAGGTCTTCGTGAGCAAGCAAGTTGGATGCACACCCACTTAGTTTCTTTTGTTGAGCTTTCATATATTTATAGCTCTAGTGCATCCGTTGCATGGCAATCCCTACTCACTCACATTGATATCTATTAATGGGCATCTCCATAGCCTGTTGATACGCCTAGTTGATGTGAGACTATCTTCTTCCTTTTTGTTCTTCTCCACAACCACCATTCTACTCCACATATAGTGCTATGTCCATGGCTCACGCTCATGTATTGCGTGAAAGTTGAAAGAGTTTGAGATTATTAAAGTATGAAACAATTGCTTGGCTTGTCATCGGGGTTGTGCATGATTAAATACTTTGTGTGATGAAGATAGAGCCTAGCCAGACTATATGATTTTATAGGGATAACTTTCTTTGGCCATGTTATTTTGAGAAGACATGATTACTTTGATTAGTATGCTTGAAGTATCATTATTTTTATGTCAATATGAACTTTTATTTTGTATCATTTGGATCTGAACATTCATGCCCCAATAAATAAAATTACATTGAGAATTATGCTAGGTAGCATTCCATATAAAAAATTCTGTTTTTATCATTTACCTACTCGAGGACGAGCAGGAATTAAGCTTGGGGATGCTTGATACGTCTCCAACGTATCTATAATTTTGATTGTTTCATGCTATTATATTACCCCTTTTGGATGTTTATGGGCTTTATTTTACACATTTATATCATTTTTGGGACTAACCTACTAACCGGAGGCCCAGCCCGTATTGCTGTTTTTTTTGCCTATTTCAGTATTTCGAAGAAAAGGAATATCAAATGGAGTCCAAACGGAATGAAACCTTCGGGAGCGTGATTTTTGGAACGAACGTGATCCAGAGGACTTGGAGTGCAAGTCAAGAAGCAGCCGAGGCAGCCATGAGAGGGTAGGGCGCCCCCCCCCCCTACAGGGCGCGCCCCCCTGTCTCGTGGGCCCCTCGGGCGGCCACCGACGTACTTCTTCCTCCTATATATACCTACGTACCCCGAAAACATCCAGGGAGCCACCGAAATACAATTTCCACCGCCGTAACCTTCTGTATCCGCGAGATCCCATCTTGGAGCCTTTGTCGGCGCTCCGTCGGAGGGGGAATCGATCACGGAGGGCTTCTACATCAACACCATAGCCCCTCCGATGAGTTGTCAGTAGTTTACCACAGACCTTCGGGTCCATAGTTATTAGCTAGATGGCTTCTTCTCTCTTTTTGGATCTCAATACAATGTTCTCCCCCTCTCTCGTGGAGATCTATTCGATGTAAACTCTTTTTGCGGTGTGTTTGTCGAGATCCGATGAATTGTGGGTTTATGATCAAGTTTATCTATGAGAAATATTTGAATCTCTTCTGAATTATTTTATGTATGATCGGTTATCTTTGCAAGTCTCTTCGAATTATCAGTTTGGTTTGGCCTACTAGATTGATCTTTCTTGCCATGGGAGAAGTGCTTAGCTTTGGGTTCAATCTTGCGGTGTCCTTACCCAGTGACAAAAAGGGTTGCAAGGCACGTATTGTATTATTGCCATCGAGGATAAAAAGATGGGGTTTATATCATATTGCATGAGTTTATCCCTCTACATCATGTCATCTTGCTTAATGCGTTACTCTATTCTTTATGAACTTAATACTCTAGATGCAGGCAGGAGTCGGTCGATGTGTTGAGTAATAGTAATAGATGCAGGCAGGAGTCGGTCTACTTGTTGTGGACGTGATTCCTATATACATGATCATGCCTAGATAATCTCATAATTATTCGCTTTTCTATCAATTGCTCGACAGTAATTTGTTCACCCACCATAATACTTTTGCTATCTTGAGAAAAGCCTCTGGTGAAACCTATGGCCCCCGGGTCTATCTTTTATTATATTTGCTTTCAATCTACTTTTATTTGCATCTTTACTTTTTGCATCTATATTATAAAATACCAAAAATATATTTATCTTATCATATTATCTCTATCAGATCTCACTTTTGCAAGTGGCCGTGAAGGGATTGACAACCCCTTTACTGCGTTGGTTGTGAGTTCTTTGTTTGTTTTTGTAGGTGCGTGGGACTTTCTAGGAGCTTCCTACTGGATTGATACCTTGGTTCTCAAAAACTGAGGGAAATACTTACGCTACTGTGTGGCATCACCCTTTCCTCTTCAAGGAAAACCAACGCAAGCTCAAGACGTAGCAAGAACCTATGACTGGGGCATAGGGAATGACTTTTCATTCTCTTTCTATTTTCTGCCATGGTCGGGTTTTGAGTCTTACTCAACTTCACACCTTGCAACACAGGCAAGAACTCCTTCTTTGACTGTTCCATTTTGAATTACTTCAAAATCTTATCAAGGTATGTACTCATTGAAAAATCTTATCAAGCGTCTTGATCTGTCTCTATAGATCTTGATGCTCAATGTGTAAGCAGCTTCACCGAGGTCTTTCTTTGAAAAACTCCTTTCAAACACTCCTTTATGCTTTCCAGAAAATTCTACATTATTTCTGATCAACAATATGTCATTCACATATACTTATCAGAAAGGCTGTAGTGCTCCCACTCACTTTCCTGTAAATACAGGCTTCACCGCAAGTCTGTATAAAACTATATGCTTTGATCAACTCATCAAAGCGTATATTCCAACTCCGAGATGCTTGCACCAGTCCGTAGATGGATCACTAGAGCTTGCACACTTTGTTAGCACCTTTAGGATTGACAAAACCTTCTGGTTGCATCATATACAACTCTTCTTTAATAAATCCATTAAGGAATGCAGTTTTGACATCCATTTGCCAGATTTCATAAAATGTGGCAATTGCTAGCATGATTCAGACAGACTTAAGCATCGATACGAGTGAGAAAATCTCATCGTATTCAACACCTTGAACTTGTCAAAAAACCTTTTGCGACAAGTCGAGCTTTGTAGATAGTAACACTACTATCAGTGTTTGTCTTCCTCTTGAAGATCCATTTATTTTCTATGGCTTGCCGATCATCGGGCAAGTCCACCAAAGTCCACACTTTGTTCTCATACATGGATCCCATCTTAGATTTCATGGCCTTTAAGCCATTTCGCGGAATCTGGGCTCATCATTGCTTCCTCATAGTTCGTAGGTTCATCATGGTCTAGTAACATGACTTCCAGAACAGGATTACAGATACCATTCTAGTGCAGACTATACTTTGGAAGACCTACGAGGTTCTGTAGTAACTTAATCTGAAGTTTCATGATCATCATCATTAGCTTCCTCACTAATTGGTGTAGGAATCACTGGAACTGATTTCTGTGATGAACTACTTTCCAATTCGGGAGAAGGTACAATTACCTTATCAAGCTTTACTTTCCTCCCACTCACTTCTTTCGAGAGAAACTCCTTCTCTAGAAAGGATCCATCTTAGCAATGAATATCTTGCTTTCGGATCTGTGATGGAAGGTGTACCCAACAGTTTCCTTTGGGTATTCTATGAAGACGCACTTCTCCAATTTGGATTCGAGCTTATCAGGTTGAAACTTTTTCACATAAGCATCGCAGCCCCAAACTTTAAGAAACGACAACTTTGGTTTCTTGCCAAACCACAGTTCATAAGGCGTCGTCTCAACGGATTTTGATGGTGCCCTATTTAAAGTGAATGCAGTTGTCTCTAATGCATAACCCCAAAACGATAGTGGTAAATCGGTAAGATACATCATAGATCGCACCATATCCAATAAAGTGCGGTTACGACGTTCGGACACACCATTACGCTGTGGTGTTCCATGTGGCGTGAGCTATGAAACTATTCCACATTGTTTTTAAATGAAGGCCAAACTCGTAACTCAAATATTCTCCTCTATGGTCAGATTGTAGAAACTTTATTTTCTTGTTACGATGATTCTCCACTTCACTCTGAAATTCTTTGAACTCTTCAAATGTTTCAGATTTGTGCTTCCTTAAGTAGATATACTCATATCTGCTCAAATCATCTGTGAAGGTCAGAAAATAACGATACCCGCCACGAGCATCAACACTCGTTGGACCGCATACAACGGTATGTATTATTTCCAACAAGTCAGTAGCTCGTTCCATTGTTCCGGAGAACGGAGTTTTAGTCATCTTGCCCAAAAGGCACGGTTCGCAAGCATCAAATGATTCATAACCAAGTGATTCCAAAAATCCATCTTTATGGAGTTTCTTCATGCGCTTTACACCGATATGACCCAAATGGCAGTGCCACAAATAAGTTGCACTATCATTATTAACTTTGCATCTTTTGGCATCAATATTATGAATATGTGTATCACTACGATCGAGATCCAACAAACTATTTTCATTGGTGTATGACCATCGAAGGTTTTATTCATGTAAACAGAACAACAATTATTCTCTGACTTTAAATGAATAATCGTATTGCAATAAACATGATCAAATCATATTCATGCTCAACGCAAATGCCAAATAACATTTATTTAGGTTTAACACTAATCCCGAAAGTATAGGGAGTGTGCGATGATGATCATATCAATCTTGGAACCACTTCCAACACACATCGTCACTTCACCCTCAACTAGTCTCTGTTTATTCTGTAACTCCTGTTTCGAGTTACTAATTTTTAGCAACCGAACAAGTATCAAATACCCAGGGGCTACTATCAACACTAGTAAGGTACACATCAATAACCTGTATATCAAATATACCCCTGTTCACTTTGCCATCCTTCTTATCCACCAAATATTCAGGGCATTTCCGCTTCCAGTGACCATTGCCTTTGCAGTAGAAGCACTCAGTTTTAGGCTTTAGTCTAGCTTTGGGCTTCTTCACGGAAGTGACAACTTGCTTGCCATTCTCCATGAAGTTCCCTTTCTTTCCCTTTTGCCCTTTTCTTGAAACTAGTGGTCTTATTAATCATCAACACTTGATGCTCTTTCTTGATTTCTACCTTCATCGATTTCATCATCATGAAAAGCTCGGGAATCGTTTTCGTCATCCCTTGCATACTATAACTCATCACGAAGTTCTACTAACTTGGTGATGGTGATTAGAGAACTCTGTCAATCACTATCTTATCTGGAAGATTAACTCCCACTTGATTCAAGCAATTGTAATACCCAGACAATCTAAGCACATGCTCAATGCTTGAGTTATTCACCTCCATCTTTTAGCTATAGAACTTGTTGGAGACTTCATATCTCTCAACTCGGGTATTTGCTTGAAATATTAACTTCAACTCCTGGAACATCTCATATGGTCCATGACGTTCGAAACGTCTTTGAAGTCTCGATTCTAAGCCGTTAAGCATGGTGCACTAAACTATCACGTAGTCATCATATTGAGCTAGCCAAACGTTCATAACGTCTACATCTGCTCCTGCAATAGGTTTGTCACCTAGCGGTGCATCAAGGACATAATTCTTTTGTGCAGCAATGAGGATAAAGCTCAGATCACGGACCCAGTCCGCATCATTGCTACTATCATCTTTCAACTTAGTTTTCTCTAGGAACACATATAAAACATAGGGAAGCAACAACGCGAGCTATTGATCTACAACATAATTTGCAAAATACTATCAGGACTAAGTTCCTGATAAATTAAAGTTCAATTAATCAAATTACTTAAGAACTCCCACTTAGATAGACATCCCTCTAATCATCTAAGTGATCACGTGATCCAAATCAACTAAACCATGTCTGATCATCACGTGAAATGGAGTAGTTTTCAATGGTGAACATCACTATGTTGATCATATCTACTATATGATTCACGCTCGACCTTTCGGTCTCAGTGTTCCAGGCCATATCTGCATATGTTAGGCTCGTCAAGTTTAACCCGAGTATTTCTGCGTGTGCAAAACTGGCTTGCACCCGTTGTATGTGAACGTAGAGCTTATCACACCCGATCATCACGTGGTGTCTCGGCACGACGAACTTTGGCAACGGTGCATACTCAGGGAGAACAATTATACCTTCAAATTTAGTGAGAGATCATCTTATAATGCTACCGTCAATCAAAGAAAAATAAGATGCATAAAAGATAAACATCACATGCAATCAATATAAGTGATATGATATGACCATCATCATCTTGTGCCTTTGATCTCCATCTCCAAAGCACCGTCATGATCACCATCGTCACCGGCGCGACACCTTGATCTCCATCGTAGCATCATTGTTGTCTCGCCAACTATTGCTTCTACGACTATCGCTACCGCTTAGTGATAAAGTAAGCAATTACATGGCGATTGCATTTCATACAATAAAGCGACAACCATATGGCTCCTGCCAGTTGCCGATAACTCTGTTACAAAACATGATTATCTCATAAAATAAAATATAGCATCATGTCTTGACCATATCACATCACAACATGCCCTGCAGAAACAAGTTAGACGTCCTCTACTTTGTTGTTGCAAGTTTTACGTGGCTGCTACGGGCTAAGCAAGAACCGTTCTTACCTACGCATCAAAAACCACAACGATATTTCGTCAAGTATGTGCTCTTTTAACCCTCACAAGGACCGGGCGTAGCCACACTCGATTCAACTAAAGTTGGAGAAACTGACACCCGCCAGCCACCTACGTGCGAAGCACGTCGGTAGAACCAGTCTCGCGTAAGCGTACACGTAATGTTGGTCCGGGCCGCTTCATCCAACAATACCGCCGAATCAAAGTATGACACGCTAGTAAGCAATATGACTAGTATCGCCCACAACTCACTTGTGTTCTACTCGTGCATATAACATCTACGCATAAACCTGGCTCGGATGCCACTGTTGGGGAACCTAGTAATTTCAAAAAAATTCCTACGCACACGCAAGATCATGGTGATGCATAGCAACGAGAGGGGAGAGTGTCGTCCATGTACCCTCGTAGACCGTAAGCGGAAGCGTTATGACAACGCGGTTGATGTAGTCGTACGTCTTCACGATCGACCGATCCTAGTACCGAACGTACGGCACCTCCGCGATCTGCACATGTTCAGCTCGGTGACGTCCAAACTCACGATCCAGTAGAGCTTCGAGGGAGAGTTCCATCAGCACGACGGCGTGATGACGGTGTTGATGAAGCTACCGACGCAGGGTTTCGCCTAAGCACCGCTACGATATGACCGAGGTGGATTATGGTGGAGGGGGGCACCGCACATGGCTAAAGATCAATGATCAACTTGTGTGTCCATGGGGTGCCCCCCTCCCCCGTATATAAAGGAGTGGAGGAGGGGAGGGGCCGGCCCTCTCTATGGCGCGCCCTAGGGGAGTCCTACTCCCACCGGGAGTAGGATTCCCCCCTTTCCCTAGTAGGAGTAGGAGAGGAAGGGAAGGAGGATTAGGAGAGAAGGAAAGGCCCCCCCAAACCCTTTCCAATTAGGCCTCCTGCCCAAGGGGGGCGCACCAGCCCCTTGTGGGCTGGTGTGCTTCCTTCTTATGGCCCATAAGGCCCATAACTTCTCCCGGAGGGTTCCGATAACCTCCCGGTACTCCGGAAAAATGTCTGAACCACTCGAAACCCTTTCGATGTCCAAACATAGTCATCCAATATATCGATCTTTATGTCTCGACCATTTCGAGACTCCTCGTCATGTCTGTGATCATATCCAGGACTCCGAACTACCTTCGGTACATCAAAACACATAAACTCATAATACCGGTCGTCACCGAACGTTAAGCGTGCGGACCCTACGGGTTCGAGAACTATGTAGACATGACCGAGTCATGTCTCTGGCCAATAACCAATAGCGGAACCTGGATGCTCATATTGGCTCCCACATATTCTACGAAGATCTTTATCGGTCAAACCGCATAACAACATACGTTGTTCCCTTTGT
The DNA here is from genome assembly GCF_018294505.1 of Triticum aestivum. NCBI lineage: Eukaryota > Viridiplantae > Streptophyta > Magnoliopsida > Poales > Poaceae > Triticum > Triticum aestivum. Next base: position 79,925,639 of record NC_057814.1, on the reverse strand, counting down.
CATCGGTATGTTACTTGCCCGAGATTCGATCGTCGGTATCTCAATACCTAGTTCAATCTCGTTACCGGCAAGTCTCTTTACTCGTTCCGTAGTGCATCATCCCGCGATTAACTCATTAGTCACATTACTTGCAAGGCTTGTAGTGATGTGCATTACCGAGAAGGCCCAGAGATACCTCTCTGACAATCGGAGTGACAAATCCTAATCTTGATCTATGCCAACTCAACAAGTACCATCAGAGACACCTGTAGAGCACCTTTATAATCACCCAGTTACGTTGTGACGTCTGGTAGCACACAAAGTGTTCCTCCGGTATTCGGGAGTTGCATAATCTCATAGTCATAGGAACATGTATAAGTCATGAAGAAAGCAATAGCAACAAACTAAACGATCAAGTGCTAAGCTAACGGAATGGGTCAAGTCAATCACATCATTCTCTAATGATGTGATCCCGTAATCAAATGACAACTCATGTCTATGGTTAGGAAACACAACCATCTTTGATTCAACGAGCTAGTCAAGTAGAGGCATACTAGTGACACTTTGTTTGTCTATGTATTCACACATGTACTAAGTTCCCGGTTAATACAATTCCAGCATGAATAATAAACATTTATCATGGTATAAGGAAATATAAATAACAACTTTATTATTGCCTCTAGGGCATATTTCCTTCATCCATATCATGTCTACACACCATATGACTTCAAGTCCAACTGTAACCTACCTTATACAATAATATTCGACACAACTCTAATAAACTCCACCTTGGCGAATATTCTTCACCACCTTGAATTCATCCATGCGTCGAACCTCCATGTACATTGGACTTGAGATACGCCATGAGCACCGCTGCTACTCCCAGACTCCACGTGACTCCACATGCAACTGTAGTCCCTTCTCGTCTTCTTCATAGTCAACACTCGAGCAAAATTAAGTTCCTCATTACTCTAGTTTGTGCACCCAACTTTCGGAGTATCCGTTCAACCTCGTCACACACTGATCGCTGACCGCGTGAAAATGAACAACTCACTTATTGGACGCCACATATAAGAGTTACCTGAACTCAACATCACGCTCTTTCTTGACTGATTGTCTAAAACTTGAAGGAATTTCATCATAGCCTTGTGTCACCCTGAGTCAAATTCGTAGTTGTCTCACCCTTTTTCGGATAGTCTCTGACATGTCACATAGCTATAGCACTCCGTCTCCTTATGTACTTGTCATCCGCACTTTTCCATGTGCACTGAACACCACAGAATATATAGCCATGTACTCTCTCACCTTTTGACAACTTCAGACTTTCCGCCACCTTCTCAGATTCTCCATGGTCAACTTTTGTCCATCAACTAGCACCGATAGACCCAGTCACCAACTTGAATCTGGTACTCGCCAACACTGCTTCAGCACTCCTGCACACTTTGTCTGACCACATGTCTCACCATTAGTGCCTTCGTCTGTCGCTGTGTCTCGTGCTTGCGCACGCCTCGTCGCTATCACCGCGTCGAGCCTCCGTTGTCCTGGTCAAGTTTCCCAAGGCCGCGAACCCAAACCACTCAACCCCCACTACAGAGAACCACCGATTATCACTGACCGATGCCGAGTATCACGTCTCCAACAGACCACTGGTACCCAGTCTGAAACCACGTATCTCTCGCTTTCCCGCTGAAATAGGCTGCGATTCTCCGGATCCTTACGTCGCAGCCCCTCTATCAGCAAATAGTGAAATCTTCCATCAGACTCCAGCTCCACCTTCAACATGACTCCATGTAGGTTGCCATGCCCTGCGCCCCGTCGACTTCAATCTCTCTCATGTGTACAACGTCTTGAATCAACCCCGCGCCATAGTTTTGTCGAATCCGCACAAGCCCTTAGGCCTGCACCACGTGTTTTCACGCCCCAGAAGTTGGCCACCATCAGCATCATGCTCATATATTGTCGTCACTGAAATCACCGCCGTCTTCTGCTTTGACCGACATCCCCGTCGATCCGTCAGACTGTTCAGTCCAACCCAACCGAAGTTATCCGACTGCAACCATGCTTCACCCTACGTCATATCCGCCCCGCATCTCCGTGCATTGCTTAATGCCTTGTATATGCATGATCCTTCCGCGACGCACTCTAGACTTCTCCAAGCCTTATGCGCATGTCGTAGTCTTGCCATCAACCTGATAGGAACACGCTGTAGTTAGCAACACATCCAAAAGAAAAAAAAACTTCCGGGTAGCCTCCGTGGTGCACCAAGCATGTGCCACAACTCCCAATGTCATTATCTTTCCTGTTGCTATCCATGCCACGTAAACTCCATCACCATGTGCAGACTACTCTTTTTTTCAGCAACAAAATCTCGCGTTATCCTTGGCTTGGCTTTGCAGTACCGCCACATGAGCAGCTTCAGGTCACCTTCCTTACTGCGTGAGGCCTCCTTGTACAGCCGCCGTACATGCAGCAGCCCTGTCCGTCTTCGCGTCACGCTGGTCCTAGGAAACCCCGTGCACAATTCCAACGCGCGACCCCAAACAGATGTCTAGTTCATCCGCTTTTCGTTCGTTTGGGACAGGAAAACGGACAAGGCCGTCCGCTTGCGATCGTACGGGTATCGATGCGCCCAACGGGCACGCCTCGCCCCAAATCGTCCGGGGTCATGGGCTTCAAATCTTTGCCCAAAAAAAACTTGCAAACTCGCAAAAAAAAGAATATATAAACATAAAACTTTCATACGCCCATACGTCCATACTACCAAAGTTTAATGCACGTCTTAATTAAACCAAAACTTAATAAAAGACATAAAAAGGTAGATAAAGGCCCGTCGCCGGTGGCTGCCATCGTCTTCAGGAGTCGCCGTCCTACTCGTCGTCGTCGCTGCAGAGGTCAACGTAGTCCGGTGACTGCCACATGTGGGTTGGCGGCCCCTGCCAGACCGAAGGCGCCGTTGCCGCCTGCACTGGTGGCGCCTGCACCACCTCCTCCCGTGGCTCCTGCTCCTGCTCCGGCAAGTGCGGTGGCGTTGCTGACCATGGGCCGACTCCCACGGAGTCACCGTGCAGGATCGTCAGCTCCAGCGCTGGCCCACCAGACGAGGGTCCCACTAAATTGATACTGCAGTGTACACCAATGTAAGAGATCATCAACAGATATGACCCCGGCTTGAGCTGTGCGCATTGCCACGTCCCTGCACTTCACCTAACCAATCAGATCACCGCGTGTCACCCAACCAATGGGACTTCCACCGCAGTTTCTTCTCCACCAAGTCAATACAAGCAAGACTAATATACTAGTACCACTCTCTCATGTTTTATGGGCCAATGCGTGAACCAAAATGCAAGACATAACCTTAAACAAATGGACATATGAATCTCAATATATACCGTGGCCCCGGCCGTACTATAGCTATCAAAACCAAGCTCCACTTGCATTGCCATAAACTTGTCTTCTCTCACCTCTCAACCAAGACACCACTTGCTTACGCGCGGCCATGAACCTAGCCTCAATTCCATGGGGATCCATGATCCGCGGCATCCTAGGCCTTGTGCTTCTGTGGCAGGCCACCCAGCTGCTACACTGGTTGTGGTGGCGCCCGCGGCGGTTGGGGCGGGCGCTGCATGCACAGGGGCTCAGAGGAACTCCGTATCGCTTCCTCACCGGCGACATTATTAAGGCCGGCCAACGAAACAGGCCAATTACCAAATCCACCTATCATCGCCGGCATAACCATAAAAAAGGGCATGGTCGAAGCCCATGTTGCTGGGTTGCCACGACATTAGTCCCCATGTCGCTCCGTTCCTCCATGACGTCCTACGGAAGCATGGCAAGACGTGTGTGTCGTGGCTTGGCCCGACCCCAAAGGTAACCATTGTAGACCCTAGCCTAGCCAAGGAGGTGATGTCCAACAAGTTCGGCCATTTCGAGAAGCTCAGGTTCCCGGCGCTGTCGATGTTGCTTGCCAAAGGTGTGGCGGACTACGCGGGCCAGAAATGGGCCAAGCATAGGAGGATCCTCAACCCCGCATTTCATCTCGAGAAGCTCAAGGTGCGTACGTGTAATTTTGTCACATAAGGCACATATGACTTTTATGTGTATATGCTTGTAAATACTCACTGTGATTAAGTGTGGGCTATGGCTAAATCTCCTGCAGCTCATGCTACCTGCGTTTTCTGCGTGCTGTGAAGAGCTTGTTGGTAAATGGATGCGGTCCCTTGACCCTAACAACTCATGCGAGTTGGATGTCTATCCAGAACTTCAGAGCCTCACCGGAGATGTCATTTCTCGCATTGCATTCGGGAGTAGCTACCTTGATGGAAGGGAGATTTTCCAGCTGCAATCCGAGCAAGCCGAGCGCCTCTTGACCAACCTGAAGAAGATTATCATTCCTGGTTACACGTGAGTTAGCACATGGTACCATGTAAACTTCAAAGTATTTACCACAAACCAGTTATTTTTACTAATTATATATAAGCATGTAAATTTTCAGATTCTTGCCTACAAGAAACAATCGAAGGATGCATCAAATTAACAGAAAGATTGAATCCATTTTGCGTACTCTAACTGAGAAGAGAATGAAAGCAATGCAAGAAGGAGAAAGCACCAAAGATGACTTACTCGGTCTAATGCTCCATTCAAGCATGACTGCCACAAATGAAAATAGTCAATCCATCCCGGGAATGACAATTGAAGAGGTCATACAGGAATGCAAGCTATTTTATTTTGCAGAATCAGAGACAACATCAGTATTACTCACATGGACAATGATAGTACTAAGTATGCACCCAGAGTGGCAATACCGTGCAAGGAACGAGATCCTTGGCATATTTGGGAAGAACAAACCTGAGTACGAGGGCTTTGGTCGACTCAAAACGGCGAGCAATGTTGGAACTGCTCGATTTCATTGAAACAATAAAACTGTGAAAGTGATTTGGACTTATAAAGCTTATATATCAATCTACGACCGATGCAGGTGACCATGATTCTATATGAGGTTCTTCGGCTATACCCACCGGCCATCACATTCATTCGAAAGACATGCAAGGATATGAAGATCGGAGGCATCGCATACCCAGCCGGCATCCTCATCGAACTACCCGTGTTGTTCATCCACCACGATCTTGAAATTTGGGGCAACGATGCGCTTGAGTTCAATCCGGAGAGGTTTGTCGAGGGGATCTCCAAGGCATCCAAGGATGCGGGTGCATTCCTCCCATTCGGTTGGGGGCCACGGGTCTGCATCGGCCAGCAATTTGCGCTTCTTGAGGCCAAGATGGCAATGTGTATGAGTCTTCAACATTTTGAGTTCAGCCTTGCACAGGCATACACTCATGCACCGCACAATGTGACATTTTTGCGTCCGATGCATGGTGCTCAAATTAAGCTCTGCGCGATTTGATCATTATGTTCGCTCAGGCTTCATTCATTGCCATGTGTGCACTCATGTAGTAAGACTTTATTTGGAAATTTGTACCAATGTATTGTCTATGTTTTCTTAGAAATAAAAATCCAACACATTTGGGGCTTCCTAGTTCGATCTATAACCATCTGAAAATATGGTAGTCGGCTTTTATTATCATTCTATGATGGAACAAGACATCCAAAGTTCCAGCAACAAAGCACAATATGTTGTGAGGGCTCTCTGACTTCTGGCAATTCCAAGCATGAGTTTTGACCTCACTGAAAATTTCTTTTGAGAATTTAATTGCAAATTCTCTCTCTCTCTCTCTCTCTCTCTCTCTCTCTCTCTCTCCTGGTTTATCCTTTTAAGTAACACATAATCTCAAATTTCGTGTGTTTTTGGTGCAGCGTCAAACACCCCTTTCAAGCAATTTATGTCTTTTTTACTCTTGCAGCGCAATCCAACACATGGGTCAGTGTCCTTTTAGAAGGGAAGACTACTCTAGAAGTATACGAGAAAAAACACACACACGAGGAGAAGCAAAACTGCGACGGCGCTCTGGGCCAAGTCCAACGCTCGTCCTGCCACGAGGCCCAGATAAAGCGAACGCAAGCCCATGAACCTAGAAAGCACTCCCGCGACTCCCGTTCCACTCGCTCGTGGCCGTGGCTGCTGCGCTTCGGTTGTTTTAGTCCCACCTCGCCCAGCCGAGGAGGATAGAGCAGGAGAGCCGGCTATAAGAGGAGAGGCAGGTGCGACGTTGCTCCATACTTACCTGTACGGGGTCGACGGGTGATCAGGAAGACCCGTGGCCTAGGCTAGTGGCCCACATTGCATATGGTTGGTGCGCTGGCTTACCATCTCCTCAAGTGGGAGAGTGGACGTCATAATTTGTGGCAGAGGGGGTACGCGTTTGCGCGGCCTCTGCCAAAATTTTCAAATTAACTTTGGTCCCTGGCCTTGCATGCTATGTGTTGCATTAGCTGGTGCAATTTTATGCCTTGGTCCTCGCTCGTCAGATAAAAACGTGACAACTAGACATCATCGTTTTGCCCAGGAGCGCACTACTTGCCGTCTTAGACAGGCTGAAGAAGCATGTACATTCTCTCTCTCTCGGTCAACATGAAGTCGTACACTACCTGGAACCAGCCATGTATCTTTGCTCGGTTCGTATAGACAAAGACGAACCAGTTGGCGCGGCGATAACCTGTCTGACGCCAACTGTGCGATTTGCTACAAACGGCTGAGATCCATCGATCAATCACCGCCCACTTTTTTTTGCAAATCACTTCTGATTATGCCGAACAACCTTTCAGAGCAACGAAGTAATTGGTCTCGCAAGCATGAAATGCGACGTTTTTAGTCCGTAGCAAAGCGCGGGTTTCTCCGCTTAATTCAACCGTGGCGTCCTCGACAGTCGACAGGTCTTATGCACGGGCAACACAAAGTACAGGAGGACAGCAACTGAAGCTAGCGGTCAGCATTGCCGTGCCACACGGGCTGGACCACGGTGCAGTACCAGTCAACCGGTCAAGTCAGTGTGTCTAACCTGTAGCCTACGCTATATCAATGTACCAGCGGTACAAGACAACAAGATCTTGACGCAGAGAAGACGAAACAAGAAACTTTTATACGGTATATTAAGAGCATCTACAACCACAACTCGCAAATTCCGCCCCGCCGCGGACAATGACCGGACAGCACACTAAAAATCGTTTTCACAACCAGATACCCCATTTGTGAATCATCAAATTCATATTATCACATGCATGAACCCTAATCTAAAACGGAGCTCGGCCGGCTCTGCTGTGCCCATGTCCGATGGTTGGTTGCGCCCGTCGAAAATGTTTGTCTGGTCCTATTTGACAATGACCGGGCAGCCCGCCCGAGCGTTTGAGACGGATATGGGGTCCGGTTGTAGATTACTCTAACCATTCCGGACACCGGTCTGGGACGGTTACACGGTTTGAAGTCCAGTCCCTCTCCAACCCTCTCATAAGTCGTAACCTATAGCAGGAAGAGTAGATGCTACAGCGACTTGCAATGGATTCACGGAAGCCATGTGAACCCGGGCCCTGCGGGCCTCACATGTGTGTGATATATACATGGACACATGGCTGTAGCACTGGATGCATGAGAAGCAAGCAGAACCAAGATGGTTGCCATGGCGGCCACCAAAGCTGCCTACATTTTCAGCACATCCATCTCACTCCTTCTCTTGCTGATCCCTGTTGCTCTCGCCAAGGATCACCATACTCATGGCACCAGCTACCTCGAGAGAGGTTCATCGGTGTTCATCGAGGATGGCACCACCACCACCACCACCATCCTTGCGTCGCCCAACGGCCTCTTCGCCTGCGGCTTCTACAAGGTGGCCACCAACGCCTTCGTCTTCTCCATCTGGTTCAGCGGCTCGTCGGCGAAGACCATCGCGTGGACGGCCAACCGCGACGCGCCGGTGAACGGCAGAGGGTCCAGGCTCGCCTTCCGAAAGGACGGGAGCATGGCCCTGCTCGACTACGATGGCACGACCGTCTGGAGCACCAACACGACCGCGATTCGTGCCAGCCGTGCAGAGCTTCTCGACAGCGGCAACCTTATCATCATGGATCCAGACGGTCGGAGCCTCTGGACAAGCTTCGACTCACCGACCGACACGCTTCTGCCATCGCAGCCGATGACTCGGAACATAAAGCTGGTATCTGCATCTGCCAGGGGCTTGCTCTATTCAGGTTTCTATACATTATACTTTGACAGCGACAATGAGCTAAGACTCATCTACAATGGCCCTGACATCAGTAGCATATATTGGCCTGCCCCTTTCAACCAACCGTGGGTAAATGGAAGGACTACTTATAACAGCAGCCGGTATGCTGTTCTTGAACAGACAGGCAAGTTTGTCGCGAGTGACAACTTTACATTTGAAGCTTCTGATCTTGGTGATCAGGTTATGAGGAGGCTGACTCTGGATTATGATGGCAACCTAAGGCTGTATAGCCTAGACGCGACAAGCAGGGATTGGTCGGTCTCTTGGATGGCATTCCGCCGAGTCTGCGATATACATGGGCTGTGTGGCAAAAACAGCATCTGCAGATACCGACCGAAGCTCGAGTGCTCTTGCCTTGAAGGTTTCGAGGTGGTTGATGCAAGTGACTGGAGCAAAGGGTGCGCGCCCAATGTAAACAAGACAGCCAGCTGGGACTACAGGAGAAGACACAAGGCAAACAGCACGGCCACCCAGGATTTCTCATTCAAAAAGCTCGCCGAAACTGACTTCTATGGATATGACTCGAACTATGTGCAGCAGGTGTCAATTCTGCAGTGCAGACGTATGTGCTTGGACAATGCTGATTGCAAAGCTTTTGCTTACCGTCAGGGAGAAGGCACATGTTATACAAAGGTCTACCTTTTTAACGGCCAGAGCTTTGCATATCCTCCCAACGACGTTTATCTGAAAGTTCCCAGGAGGTTGCTGTCTTTGCCAGAATTGACTTCTACACTAGCTCACACATGCAGAGTTCATGAAAAAGAGGCAGACAGTTCATCACAGATGTTCCAGGACGGCTCTTCCAAGTTCAAGTTTGGCTACTTCCTTTCTTCCGCGTTAACGCTGCTTTTCATCGAAGTAACTTTAATCATCGCTGGTTGTTGGATTGTTTATAAATGGGAAAGAAGACCAGAGATTACAGATGAAGGATACATGATAATATCAAGCCAGTTCAGGGTATTTAGCTACAAGGAGTTACAGAAGGCAACCGATTACTTCCAAAAAGAGTTAGGAAGTGGTGGATCAGGAGCAGTTTATAAGGGAGTCCTTGATGATGAAAGGAAGGTCGCGGTGAAGAAGCTAAATGATGCGATCCAAGGAGAGCAGGAGTTCAGGTCTGAGCTAAGTGTCATAGGCAGAATTTATCATATGAATCTGGTCAGAATTTGGGGGTTTTGTGTCGAGAAGACGTGCAAGCTCTTGGTTTCTGAGTTCATTGAGAATGGTTCTTTAGCCACGGTTCTGTTTGATTACCAGAGCCTATCTCCTGTGCTCCAATGGGCCCAAAGGTACAATATTGCAGTTGGGGTGGCGAAAGGACTGGCCTATCTCCACCATGAGTGTCTTGAATGGATTGTGCATTGTGATGTCAAGCCAGACAACATATTGTTAGACAAAGACTTTGAGCCCAAGATTGCAGATTTTGGACTGGTGAAGCTACTGCAACGAGGATCAAGCGCACAAATGTTGTCAAGGGTGCACGGGACTAGAGGCTACATTGCACCAGAATGGGCTCTAAATCTTCCAATCACTGGCAAGGCCGATGTTTACAGCTATGGAGTAGTGCTTCTTGAGTTAGTGAAGGGGATTCGGGTTTCCAGTTGGATGGTTGAGGGTAAGGAGGAAGTGGAAATGGCTGTTAGATGTTCTACTGAAATTCTTAAAGAGAAACTTGCAGGCGAAGATCATTCATGGATCCTGGAGTTTGTCGACTATAGACTGGATGGAGAATTCAACCATTCAGAAGCACTCATGATGCTTAAGATAGCAGTATTATGTGTGGAAGAAGAGAGGAGCAGAAGACCGAGCATGAGCCAAGTGGTCGAAACTCTGCTTTCACTTGTGGAATAATGTTCAATACTGTATTTACTACTGCTACATCTAGCTGATGTGTGTAAGAATAATATTCTGTGATGTTATACAGAAAAGTTGCCCTTATCCCTGCCATATGTAGCAACTCTACGGATTTGTATCAATCTATGTAGTAGGAGTATTTCATTTGTCTATCTGTTTGGATGTTTAAGTCTATATAACACATCTATCTACTTCCAGCAGTTTGAAGAAGAAATCGTTGATCCTTAGGAGCTAATAAATCGATAGCAAACCGGAATACATCGAATCTAACATGAATTGTAGGTTGGATCAATCTAGCCAGTTTATTACTTGATTTATTGAGCAGCCAACAGAATAATGAACCCAATGTAACAGAATACTCACCACTATACAAACTATATATGATCCAAAAGAATGAACAATGACAGGACCTGTTAAACAATCAGCAGTGCACCAGTGTTAGGCCGGCGTCCGCCAATCATTCATCGTTGCTGCCAATGCGCTCCGCAGCGCTACTGCCCGCTTATCAACCTTGAACCCTTCCTCTGCGGCATGATCTCTCCGGCTCTGCATTGCCCCCAAATCAGTCTCTGCTTCTTCCTCCCCCTCCTCCGGTGCCAATGCAGAGTAATCCTCCCTCGCCAGCAGCACATTGTGGAGCATCGCGCAGGTCCCAATGCACGTCACGGCGGCGCGAGGGCTCTCCTCCTCGTGGAGCCGCGCGATGGCGCCCCACCCCATCAGGCTCCGGATGGCGCGCCTCGCCGGGCGGCACATTGCCTTGTGGGCAGTGTTGAAATGGGCCTCCGGCGAGCCGGGCACGACAGGCCCCTCGAAGGGCAGCATGAGCCAGCGGAGGAGCGGGTACCCGTTTCCATCCGCAACCAGGTACTGCGCGGGGTTGAGTAGCTTCCCCTGCTCCAGCTCCTGGTGCAGGGACGAGAGCCTGAGCACCTCGAGGTCGGCGCGGTCGCCGCGGAAGCCGGCGGCGAGGGAGAGGATGCGGGAGGAGGCGCCGGCGACGAGCTGCGCGGCGAGGGGCCCGCCCGGGCCGGCGAAGCGCGCGCAGGCGAGCGCGCCGCGGCAGGAGGGGAGCGGGGAGGAGGAGGCGCCGGCCGGATCGGAGGGGAAGGCGAGCCAGAAGCGGAAGTTGGCGAGGAGGACGCGGCGGAGGCGGCGGGAGGCGGCCCGCGGCGCGGAGGGCGGGACGCGGAAGAGCGCGGCGAGCGCCGGGTAGGGGAGGCCGGAGGCGAGGCGCGCGAGGGCGAGCGCGAGGAGGGTCGGGCACGGGAGCGAGGGGTGGGAGAGCAGCGGGTCGAGCAGGCCCGAGAGGTAGTGGAAGGTGGGCGCGGACACGCGGAAGGCCAGCGGGTAGTGGTCCGGGCTCGTCGGCGGCAGCGGCAGCAGCGGCGAAGGCGGGGGCAGGGGAGGAGGCGGGGCGACGGGGGTCGCGGGGCCGGCCTCGTCGCCGTCGCCGTCGGTCCGCCTGCGCTTGCGGGCGGCGTCGGGGTCGGGGGAGGGGCCGAGGAGGTCGAGGACGAGGACGGAGACGGCGGAGAGGAGCTGGTGGGTGAGCAGGAGGAGGGGCTGGGACGACGGGGGCGGCGTCATCGGCGGCGGGGGCGCATGGCGATGGCGGGGCGGTGGTGGTGGTGGTTGCGGTGTCGATGGGTGGAGGGATTTTGTATGGAGGGGGTGCGATCGCGGTGACGCGACACGGCGATGGCGCCGTCCGGACGTTTCCGTGCACGCTCCTAGGCTCCTAGCGGCTGGGGTATAGTACGAGTACCATTCGTTCGCCCGGTGGCCCTCTGGTCTCCCCCGTCCTCTCACCTCACCACTTGGAGGGTTGGAAAGGCTGGGGGCTCCAGCGGGCAGCAGATGCTCGGGAGCCAATCGGGACAAGAAGGGGTTTGTCAAAAGTCCACTAGGCAGGCAGGGCACATGTCGATCGACGCGAGTGTGCGCTCTAATCCTATCCTATCCTCACGTGTCTAATAGAGACTGGAAACGGGCCTACGGAAATGGCAATGTACTCCATTTGTACCAAAAATCAAGCCTAAGAGCAACTCCAACGGGCCGACCCAAACGGACGGCGATTTTGTCCGTTTGGGTCGGCCAGACGGACACGGATGTCCGCTTCCGCATTTGGATTGGCGCGTGCGCCTAACGCTGGCCTGAACCCATTTTGAACGGCGCTAGAAAAAAAAGAACGCATGCATATTAAAAAAGAGAAACAGCATTAATTAAACATTAAACCCGGCCACGAAGGCCGGCGAGAGTCCAAGCGTCCACATTTGCATTTAAAAAAATAAAAACAGCCTAAACTACGAGGCGGCGCGCTGCCTTAGGCTTCGTCGTCGTCGTCCTCGGGGTTCGTGAGGTCGATGAGCGTCGGCGCCGGGCCCGGCCCAGGCGGACGCCGTGTTCCAGAGCGCCGTCATGTCGGACTATGCCGGCGGGGGGGGGGGGGGGGGGGGGGGGGTGCGCCCGCCTGTGCAGCCGCGGCCTGGCGCGCCTCCTCCTCGGCCTCGCGCTGCTCTACCTCGAGGTCGCGCTCGAGCATCTCGAGGTACTCGCCGTCGCGGCGCTCCTTGGCCACCCTGATCTGGCGCCAATGCTCGAGGTACGCCGCTGATACGTCTCCAACGTATCTATAATTTTTGATTGCTTCATGCTATATTATATTCTGTTTTGGATGATTAATGGGCTTTGTTATACACTTTTATATTATTTTTGGGACTAACCTATTAACCGGAGGCCCAACCCAAATTCCTGTTTTTTTGCCTATTTCAGAGTTTCGCAGAAAAAGAATATCAAACGGAGTCCAAACGGAATGAAACCTTCGGGAACGTGATTTTCGGAACGAACGTGATCCAGAGGACTTGGACCCTACGTCAAGAAAGCAACCAGGAGGGCACGAGGTAGGGGGGCGCGCCTACCCCCTGGGCGCGCCCTCCACCCTCGTGGGGCCCACGTTGCTCCACCGACGTACTTCTTCCTCCTATATATACCTACGTACCCCCAAACCAACAGAGGCATCCACGAAAACCTAATTCCACCGCCGCAACCTTCTGTACCCGTGAGATCCCATCTTGGGGCCTTTTCCGGCGTCCTGCCGGAGGGGGCATTGATCACAGAGGGCTTCTACATCAACACCATAGCCTCTCCGATGATGTGTGAGTAGTTTACCTCAGACCTTCGGGTCCATAGTTATTAGCTAGATGGCTTCTTCTCTCTTTTTGATCTCAATACAATGTTCTCCCCCTCTCTTGTGGAGATCTATTCGATGTAATCTTCTTTTGCGGTGTGTTTGTTGAGACCGATGAATTGTGGGTTTATGATCAAGTTTATCTATGAACAATATTTGAATCTTCTCTGAATTCTTTCATGTATGATTCGTTATCTTTGCAAGTCTCTTCGAATTATCAGTTTGGTTTGCCTACTAGATTGATCTTTCTTGCAACGGGAGAAGTGCTTAGCTTTGGGTTCAATCTTGCGGTGTCCTTTCTCAGTGACAGTAGGGGCAGCAAGGCACATATTGTATTGTTGCCATCGAGGATAACAAGATGGGGTTTATTTCATATTGCATGAGTTTATCCCTCTACATCATGTCATCTTACTTAAAGCATTACTATGTTCTTATGAACTTAATACTCTAGATGCATGCTGGATAGCAGTCGATGTGTGGAGTAATAGTAGTAGATGCATGCAGGAGTCGGTCTACTTATCACGGACGTGATGCATATATACATGATCATACCTAGATATTCTCATAACTATGCTCAATTCTATCAATTGCTCAACAGTAATTTGTTCACCCACCGTAATACTTATGCTCTCGAGAGAAGCCACTAGTGAAACCTATGGCCCCCGGGTCTATTTTCCATCATATTAATCTTCCGACACTTAGCTATTTCTTGCGCCATTTATTTCCTTTTATTTTACTTTGCATCTTTATCATAAAAATACCAAAAATATTATCTTATCATATCTATCAGATCTCACTTTCGTAAGTGACCGTGAAGGGATTGACAACCCCTTTATTGCGTTGGTTGCGAGGTTTTTATTTGTTTGTGTAGGTGCGAGGGACTCGTGTGTGGCCTCCTACTGGATTGACACCTTGGTTCTCAAAAACTGAGGGAAATACTTACGCTACTTTACTGCATCACCCTTTCCTCTTCAAGGGAAAACCAACGCAGTGCTCAAGAGGTAGCAAGAAGGATTTTTGGCGCCGTTGCCGGGGAATCTACGCAAAAGTCAACATACCAAGTATCCATCACAAACTCTTATCTCCTGCATTACATTATTTGCCATTTGCCTCTCGTTTTCGTCTCCCCCACTTCACCCTTGCCGTTTTATTCGCCCTCTCTTTTCTGTTCGCCTCTTTTTCGCTTGCTTCCTGTTTGCTCGTGTGTTGGATCACTTGCTTATCACGATGGCTCTACCTAGATTTGGTGATCTTCACCTTAAAAGGTTAGAAGAGATTGAAAGCAACGTTAGAAGTTTCATGACTTTACAGTTTGAGCATAACAATTTCTTCAGAAACGAGCTCAAAGAACAAAAAAGCTTTATGGGTTACATGAATAAAGAGCTCGACGATATGTCTAAGGAATTTTATGGTTTGAAATCTCAGATTGCTCATCTAGAAAAATTAGTTGCTAAAATCTCGGATAAGCAGGCCACCTTAGTTAATAAGATGGCCGCTAAGCCGGATAGTTTCTATGAAAATAAAGATGAAGATCTAAAAGTTATTGATGTATCCCCTATCAAGTCTTTGTTTTCCAACATGAATCTTGATAATGATGGGACTGAATATGATCCACCTTTACCTAGAAGGCGTTCCAAAAATTCGGAGTTTTTAGATCTAGATGCTAAATTTGATAAAAGTGGGATTGAAAAGATCAAAACTTTAGATATCAATGAACCCAGTATTTTGGATTTCAAGGAATTTAATTATGATGATTGTTCTTTGATAGATTGTATTTCCTTGTTGCAATCCGTGCTAAATTCTCCTCATGCTTATAGCCAAAATAAAACTTTTACTAAACATATAGTTGATGCTTTGATGCAATCTTATGAAGAAAAACTTGAGTTGGAAGTTTCTATCCCTAGAAAACTTTATGATGAGTGGGAACCTACTATTAAAATTAAAATTAAAGATCATGAATGCTATGCTTTGTGTGATTTGGGTGCTAGTGTTTCCACGATTCCAAAAACTTTGTGTGATTTGTTAGGTTTCTGTGATTTTGATGATTGTTCTTTGAACTTGCACCTTGCGGATTCCACCATTAAGAAACCTATGGGAAAAATTAATGATGTTCTTATTATTGCAAATAGGAACTATGTGCCCGTAGATTTTATTGTTCTTGATATAGATTGCAATCCTTCATGTCCTATTATTCTTGGTAGACCTTTCCTTATAACGATTGGTGCAATTATTGATATGAAGGAAGGGAATACTAGATTCCAATTTCCATTAAGGAAAGGTATGGAACACTTCCCTAGAAAGAAGATTAAATTACGCTATGAATCTATTATGAGAGCCACTTATGGATTGCCTTCCAAAGATGGCAATACCTAGATCTATCCTTGCTTTTATGCCTAGCTAGGGCGTTAAACGATAGCGCTTGTTGGGAGGCAACCCAATTTTATTTTTAGTTTTTTTTTTGCTTTTTGCTTCTGTTTAGGAATAAATCTTTGATCTAGCCTCTGTTTAGGTTTGCTTTTATGTTTTAATTAGTGTTTGTGCCAAGTTAAACCTATAGGATCTTCTTGGATGATAGTTATTTGATCTTGCTGAAAATTCCAGAAACTTTCTGTTCATGAAAACAATTGTTAAAAATCACCAGAACGTGATAAAATATTGTTTCCAATTTCTGCTGATCAATAAACAAATTTTCTAGGTCTTCCTATTTTGGCTGATTTTTTTGAGTTCCAGAAGTTTGCGTTAGTTACAGATTACTACAGACTGTTCTGTTTTTAACAGATTCTGTTTTTCGTGTGTTGATTGCTTATTTTGATGAATCTATGGCTAATAAAATAGTTTATAAACCATAGAGAAGTTGGAATACAGTAGGTTTCACACCAATATAAATAAAGAATGAGTTCATTATAGTACCTTGAAGTGGTGTTTTGTTTTCTTTCGCTAACGGAGCTCACGAGATTTTCTGCTAAGTTTTGTGTTGTGAAGTTTTCAAATTTTGGGTAAAAGATTTGATGGATTATGGAACAAGGAGTGGCAAGAGCCTAAGCTTGGGGATGCCCATGGCACCCCAAGATAATCTAAGGACACCAAAAAGCCAAAGCTTGGGGATGCCCCGGAAGGCATCCCCTCTTTCGTCTACTTCCATCGGTAACTTTACTTGGAGCTATATTTTTATTCACCACATGATATGTGTTTTGCTTGGAGCGTCTTGTATGATTTGAGTCTTTGCTTTTTAGTTTACCACAATCATCTTTGCTGTACACACCTTTTGAGAGAGACACACATGATTCGGAATTTATTTAGAATACTCTATGCGCTTCGCTTATATCTTTTGAGCTATATAGTTTTTGCTCTAGTGCTTCACTTATATCTTTTAGAGCACGGCGGTGGTTTTGTTTTATAGAAACTATTATTCTCTCATGCTTCACTTATATTATTTTGAGAGTCTTAAACAGCATGGTAATTTGCTTAAATTGGGAAATTAATCCTAATATGTTAGGTAATCAAGACTAATACAAAAAACTTTCTTATGAGTGTGTTGAATACTAAGAGAAGTTTGATGCTTGATGATTGTTTTGAGATATGGAGGTAGTGATATTAAAGTTGTGCTAGTTGAGTAGTTGTGGAATTGATAAATACTTGTGTTGAAGTTTGCAAGTCCCGTAGCATGCACGTATGGTAAACGTTATGTAACAAATTTGAAACATGAGGTGTTCTTTGATTGTCTTCCTTATGAGTGGCGGTCGGGGACGAGCGATGGTCTTTTCCTACCAATCTATCCCACTAGGAGCATGCGCGTAATACTTGATTTTTGATGACTTGTAGATTTTTGCAATAAGTATATGAGTTCTTTATGACTAATGTTGAGTCCATGGATTATACGCACTCTTACCCTTCCATCATTGCTAGCCTCTTCGGTACCGTGCATTGCCCTTTCTCACATTGAGAGTTGGTGCAAACTTCGCCGGTGCATCCGAACCCCGTGATATGATACGCTTTGTCACACATAAACCTCCTTATATCTTCCTCAAAACAGCCACCATACCTACCTATTATGGCATTTCCATAGCCATTCCGAGATATATTGCCATGCAACTTTCCACCGTTCCGTTTATCATGACACATTCATCATCGTCATATTGCTTTGCATGATCATGTAGTTGACATCGTATTTGTGGCAAAGCCACCATTCATAATTTTTCATACATGTCACTCTTGATTCATCACCTATCCCGGTACACCGCCGGAGGCATTCATATAGAGTCATACTTTGTTCTAGTATCGAGTTGTAATCATTGAGTTGTAAATAAATAGAAGTGTGATGATCATCATTCATATAGCATTGTCCCAAAAAAAGAGAAAGGCCAAAAAAAGGCCCAAAAAAATAAAATAAAAGGGACAATGCTACTATCCTTTTTTCCACACTTGTGCTTCAAAGTAGCACCATGATCTTCATGATAGAGAGTCTCTTGTTTTGTCACTTTCATATACTAGTGGGAATTTTTCATTATAGAACTTGTCTTGTATATTCCAACAATGGGCTTCCTCAAATGCCCTAGGTCTTCGTGAGCAAGTAGGTTGAATGCACACCCACTTAGTTTCTTTTATTGAGCTTTCATGCATTTATAGCTCTAGTGCATCCGTTGCATGGCAATCCCTACTCCTTACATTAACATCAATCGATGGGCATCTCCATAGCCCGTTGATTAGCCGCGTTGATGTGAGACTTTCTTCTTTTTTTGTCTTCTCCACATAACCCCCATCATTATATTCTATTCCACCCAAAGTGCTATATCCATGGCTCACGCTCATGTATTGCGTGAAGGTTGAAAAAGTTTGAGATTACTTAAGTATGAAACAATTACTTGGCTTGTCATCGGGGTTGTGCATGATGAGAGCATTCTTGTGTGACGAAAATGGAGCATGACTAAACTATATGATTTTGTAGGGATGAACTTTCTTTGGCCATGTTATTTTGAGAAGACATAATTGCTTAGTTAGTATGCTTGAAGTATTATTACTTTTATGTCAATATTAAACTTTTATCTTGAATCTTTCGGATCTGAATATTCATACCACAATTAAGAGGGTTACATTAAAAATTATGCCAAGTAGGATTCCGCATCAAAAATTCTGTTTTTATCATTTACCTACTCGAGGACGAGCAGGAATTAAGCTTGGGGATGCTTGATACGTCTCCAACGTATCTATAATTTTTGATTGCTTCATGCTATATTATATTCTGTTTTGGATGATTAATGGGCTTTGTTATACACTTTTATATTATTTTTGGGACTAACCTATTAACCGGAGGCCCAGCCCAAATTCCTGTTTATTTGCCTATTTCAGAGTTTCGCAGAAAAAGAATACCAAACGGAGTCCAAACGGAATGAAACCTTCGGGAATGTGATTTTCGGAACGAATGTGATCCAGAGGACTTGAACCCTACGTCAAGAAAGCAACCAGGAGGGCACGAGGTAGGGGGGCGCGCCTACCCCCTGGGCGCGCCCTCCACCCTCGTGGGGCCCATGTTGCTCCACCGATGTACTTCTTCCTCCTATATATACCTACGTACCCCCAAACCAACAGAGGCATCCACGAAAACTTAATTCCACCGCCGCAACCTTCTGTACCCGTGAGATCCCATCTTGGGGCCTTTTCCGGCGTCCTGCCGGAGGGGGCATTGATCACAGAGGGCTTCTACATCAACACCATAGCCTCTCCGATGATGTGTGAGTAGTTTACCTCAGACCTTCGGGTCCATAGTTATTAGCTAGATGGCTTCTTCTCTCTTTTTGGATCTCAATACAATGTTCTCCCCCTCTCTTGTGGAGATCTATTCGATGTAATCTTCTTTTGCGGTGTGTTTGTTGAGACCGATGAATTGTGGGTTTATGATCAAGTTTATCTATGAACAATATTTGAATCTTCTCTGAATTCTTTTATGTATGATTGGTTATCTTTGCAAGTCTCTTCGAATTATCAGTTTGGTTTGGCCTACTAGATTGATCTTTCTTGCAATGGGAGAAGTGCTTAGCTTTGGGTTCAATCTTGCGGTGTCCTTTCCCAATGGCAGTAGGGGCAGCAAGGCACGTATTCTGTTGTTGCCATCGAGGATAACAAGATGGGGTTTATTTCATATTGCATGAGTTTATCCCACTACATCATGTCATCTTACTTAAAGCATTACTCTGTTCTTATGAACTTAATACTCTAGATGCATGCTGGATAGCAGTCGATGTGTGGAGTAATAGTAGTAGATGCAGGCAGGAGTCGGTCTACTTATCACGGACGTGATGCCTATATACATGATCATACCTAGATATTCTCATAACTATGCTCAATTCTATCAATTGCTCAACAGTAATTTGTTCACCCACCGTAATACTTATGCTCTCGAGAGAAGCCACTAGTGAAACCTATGGCCCCCGGGTCTATTTTCCATCATATTAATCTTCCGACACTTAGCTATTTCTAGCGTCGTTTATTTTCTTTTATTTTACTTTGCATCTTTATCATAAATATACCAAAAATATAATCTTATCATATCTATCAGATCTCACTTTCGTAAGTGACCGTGAAGGGATTGACAACCCCTTTATTGCGTTGGTTGCGAGGTTTTTATTTGTTTGTGTAGGTGCGAGGGACTCGTGCGTGGCCTCCTACTGGATTGATACCTTGGTTCTCAAAAACTGAGGGAAATACTTACGCTACTTTACTGCATCACCCTTTCCTCTTTAAGGGAAAACCAACGCAGTGCTCAAGAGGTAGCAACCGCCTCCTGCTCCGGCGTCGCTCCCATCCAGACCGGCGGCGCGCGTACCCACTCGCGCACTACTCCCGTCCAGGAGTAGCGCTCGATGGGGGACGGCTCCCGCTCCGGCTCCGGCTTGATAGGGGACGGCGGGGCCACCGGCGGCACCACGCTGTCGCCCGCCGCGAAGAGGGCAAGTGCCTGCGCCATTGCCGCCTCGTACCGAGCCTCCTCCGCCGCCTCCGCCCTGCACCGCTCGTCCTCCTCGCTCTCCCGGTAGACGGCCGCAAGGGCCGCCTGGTAGGCATCCTCCGCCGCCTGGTCCTCCTCGCGGATGACGAGCGCCGGTGGCGGCGACCTCCGGTCGACCTCGCGCACGCCCCGTCGCCTCGGCTCCTCGTGCTGGAAGGCGAACCACCTCGCCCAGTTGGGCGAGTCGGTTGCGTAGGCGGGGTCGCGGCGCTGCTCCGGCGTCAGCAGCGCCCGCCGGCGCCGCACCTCCTCCGCGTGAGCCCGAGCCGTCCGCGGCGCCGCCGGCACTGGGATCCTATCTGGATCCAGATGCCAGTCGTGCGGCAGTGTCACGTCGGGATACGGCAGAGGCTGGCGGTGCTGCTAGTGCAACTTCGCCTGGTGCACTCGCACGTTCACGCGCTGCCTCTGCCGGTGAGGCGCCGGCGCCGGCGGAGGCGGGAGGAACTCTGAGGGGAAAGGGGTGGCGGGGGCCTTGCCCTTGGCCTTGCTGCCGCTGGCGCCGGAGAAGAGGCCCATCTCGCTGTGGTTGTGGTGGCTAGGGTTTGCCGGCGACGAGGGAGCAAAGGTTGGCAGATATGGACGGCGAGTTTGGATGAGGACGGCCCCGCCGCACGGTCGGCTTAAAAAAGGACGAGCGCCGTCGCTGACGCGTGGGCCCGTGGTCATAAATTAAGCTGACCGCGTGGGTAGCGGGTAGTTGGACGGCCGCCATGTGGGGACGCGACGGATAGCGAGAAGGCGCGCGAAGCGTCCGTTCGGCGTCCGCGCCGACGCATTTGGGCGCAAATTTGGGCCGCAAATGCGTCGGCGCGGACGCGACACATACGCGATTTGGGTTTGGGTCAGCGCGTTGGGCCGCCACTTTTGTCTGCGCCGACCCAAACGAACGCAGGCGGACGAAATGGGTCGGCCCTTTGGAGTTGCTCTAATCAAAGTTCCAATTTTATCCTAAGTCAAACTAGCTTAAATTTAACTAATTACATAGAGA
The DNA here is from genome assembly GCF_018294505.1 of Triticum aestivum. Lineage (NCBI taxonomy): Eukaryota > Viridiplantae > Streptophyta > Magnoliopsida > Poales > Poaceae > Triticum > Triticum aestivum. Next base: position 79,904,451 of record NC_057814.1, on the reverse strand, counting down.
AAATTGCTACTTTCAAGAAGGAGAACGACGTCGTCGTGACGCCGTCGCCATCCGATTTGGAGAACCGAATCTAAGGTTTCCCTCAATGCTTGAAGAGGGGCACGGATAATGGCCATGCCAGCGCCTCCAAGAGGGGAAATGACATCTGCATGTCTCGTTGCTGCCAGCATCAGCAAACCGAGCATGGATCCCGCCTGGCCCGAGTCCGAGCAATCACATAGCCACCAGATCAGGATCCGAAGATGATGAAGTCAACCTGCCAGGCGACCACCACCTCACAAGGGATGAGGTGGGGTTGTACCTGCCACTGCCAAAAAGACGTGATCTTTGGAACCGACATGGCATGTAGGTGGACGGCGTCAGGAAGGCAACGGGATAGAGAGCCAGCACGGAGGGTAGGGTGGTGTCAACACCATCGGCAAGTCAGGAACCAGAAGGGGACGTAGATCGTAGCTGTCGGACCCGCCAGAACACCGGCGCGCCAAAGAAACTCGAGGGGGCGCATCAACCGAAGCTTTGGGGCCAAAACCGTGCCGGCAAAGGATGCGTACAAGCAACAAACACTGGAGAACACAGGTCCATGGTTGCCGGGACCCGAGCGGTGTCAGAAAGGATCCACCGTGAAGCTTCGACTGCCTGCCAAGAGAAACCACTGTGACCAGACACGCACAGAAGTTGCCACCGCCGCTCGGATGAGGCGCCGTTAGAGACAAAGGTGGCCTGCACCAGGGCAGGACCAAACCTCGTCTAGCCCGGCCACCTCCACCGAACAACAACACACATGCGAACCCTAAAAAACACACATGCGAGAGTTGTGCCGCTGGGGGGTGGGGCGGGCAGAAGACGGGCAAGAGAGGAGCACCATGGGCATGGACGCCGAACCGGCCGGAGTGGACGCGGCAATTGGAGGAGGGGCTCTCCCATGAAGCGCCAGAAAACAAGTTTGACTTATGACAAACCCAAAAAATTTAGAACGGCGGTAATACATATGTGTTTAACTGTGCGAATTAGCTATTTATCCATTTCACCTACCGCCCGGGGCCGAGAGTAGGGTGAGCGTCCCTGGCGACGATGCCATGTTGCCGCTAGAAGAGGTAGCAAGGTTTGTGGGTGGGACTGCCGGCGTCGGAGTTCGTGGTCGGGGTTTAAATGAAAGGTTGAAACGGCGGCTTGCGTAAACTAGGTGGCAAGACGATGCACGACAACACCCGCCCACAACATACAGGGGGCGTTAGAGTGTCTACAGCAGGACTAGGCAAATCCGCCCCCTAAAAGTCCATGGACGCGTCTGGACATGACCCTAGATACGTCAAACGACCCCTCAGATGTTCTCCGTTGCAATCATGCCCTTCACTTTCTAATCCTCAAATTCATGCAAAGGCATGCATATCGATCGTACACATGAATATCATACGCAAATAACATTTGTTCTTAGCGGAGATACATAGTTCAAACATTTTTATTTTGAGTGCACAATTTTAACACTGATTTCCTTTGTTTTGATTGTGGCTCCCACCTATGCTCCACAAGATCGTTGAGCGGTTGCGTGTACACGTTTTGATCTTTAAAGATGCCGACGCATTTCCAGAAAGTTCACAATATGCTCGGCATCTTGTTCGGGGGGCAAACTTGTACTTTGGGCTTCTCAAAACATTTGTTCAGACTGCCCCTTCACCCTCGTCGTCGACAATCATGTTGCGCGAAATGACACGACATGTCATCAGCTGCCATAATGTTTGAAATTCCCACATAATTGCAGCTCCACAAACAATACCTGAACGAGCTTGGAGCACTCTGAATGCTCTCTCCACTTCCTAGCTCCTCCTTGCATTCTTGCAAGTGGGATTGTTTGTCGCCATGGAGATCGGGTATGGTCTTGACAAACGTCGTCCACCGAGGATAGATGTCATCTAGATGTGTCTGTTGATGGTGTATAGTTACACTGCGAAAAGCATCCCCATCACAGAGTATTTTGAACAACGAATATCACTAGAGCACATTGATGTTGTTGTGAGAACTAGAAATGCCAAAGAAAGCATGCCAATTCCGCAAGTTCCTTGATGCCATTGCTTCGAGTATGATGGTGGCATCTTTAGTGTGACCTTGGTACACACCGCGCAAACCGTTGGAACAACCCTTCCATCGTCAATGCATGCAATCAACTAATCTCTTCCAACTCCAATTGCCATCAACCTCTTCGTGCCTTCGACAGTTGGTTCTCTCAGGTACTCTGCTGCAAACACCTTTACCATGGCTTGGGCAAATTTGACAATGACATCAAGACATGTGCTCTCCCCCATCCAGATCATCTCACCAATGGCATCCATGACAGTACCTAATGTAATCATCCTTAGAGTAGCCATGAAATTCTGCAAAGGAGAGAACGACAATTGTCTGCAACAACACTTTCAAAGAAGTAGGGATCATGTGCCTCCACGCGCAAGAACAAGGGTTAGCTCATGTGGAAGCGACGCTGAAAAAACCCATTATGAAACTTTGTTTGGGTTGAAAGTAAAGTAGTCTTTGTAGACCAGTAGTGTGCCAACGATCCTATCCTAGTGTAAATTTGTCCTCCGTTTGATCGAACCCTTGAAATTCAAAATATGCTCCATTTTCTTCTCCATTTCTTCCTGGATGCTCATCATCGTCATGACCTCTTCATCCGATGAATCTTGCCAATCAAACTCATCATCCGATGAATCCCTCGCTTTTTACCTACAAAAGAATTAAAAAAGCAAACTTGGACATTTTGTCGAACACATAAAGGACAAGGTGTATGACCGGAGGAGCAGGACATAACCGCGAGGACGTCCAGTGCGACACCGTGTCCAGGGCGACACCGTGTCCAGGGCGGCGAGGATGATGGGGAGAGGTTTTGTGCCAGTGGTGCAGTGTTGTGGGTTTAGGATGGCGACAGAGCTAGTGGTGGTAGAATAAGGGACGGTCGGCGCGGATGAGGCAGAGGAAAACAGAGGAAGAGGGTAGATCGAGCTACGTTGGGGACGGTTTGGAGGAATTTGGCGTGGGTCTGGTCTATCAGATTAGACGTGGAGGATGCGCTCGGGCCTCCCGATTTTAGCCCAGATGTAGGCTGGGTTTGAGGGGTGCCGGACAGCCTAAATGTGAGGCCGGTTTGAGGGGTCTAGTTGGGTCACATTTTCATTACCGGTCATTGACCAGGCCATCCATCCGAATTTGAGGGGTCCGACTATAGATGCTCTTTGACAGTTTGAGCGGCGACCGACAGCCGTCATGAGGAGAAAGAAGTGGGGCGTCCGGTCCATGTGAAAAGGCCTTTTCACTATTTTGACCCTTTCAGGAAACTTTCGCACAAAATGAACTCCACGCAAAACTATTTCACGATCTGACCTTTTTGGCAACGTCACAGGCCGTGGCGTTTCTTCTCTATTTAGAAACGCCAAGCTAGCTAGCGTTGCTGCACTTCATAAATAAATGGCAATATGTACAAGCTAGTTGAAACGCCAAACCCCTTGGCGTTTCATGCTTGGGCAGCAACGCCAGGCACCCTTGGCGTTTCCAGCAACGCAGCATACTTTGGTGTTTCTGCCCTGCCACGTAGCGTCTCGACCAGGCCAGCAACGCTAGCTAGCTCGGCGTTTTTAAATAAAGAAGAAACGCCACGGCCCGTGGCGTTACCAAAAGGGTCAGATCGTGAAATAGTTTTGTGTGGAGTTCACTTTGTGCGAAAGTGGATCAAAATAGTGAAAAGAGCCGTGTGAAAATCAACTGAAAGTTACATTACAAAAAATTTCGGTCGCCTAATCTATAGGTGGTCCCTTTGAAATGTGAGCATCAAGACATGATGTGTGCGTATCCTGGTGGATGGCGCGCACCACAGCTCCGCCCCACCACCCCCCGAATTGGGACGCCGGGCAGGTCATGGGCAACTTCGGGGACACCACCCAGGATACGTTCGTAAGGACGATCCTGGTATGATCGCGCCACAACAACAGTACGTCGCTTTCAGTTCAGGCTGGTCCAACAGGGAATCCAAGAACAAAACGTAGAATTTCGCCGTAGGGTCCGGGCCCATCGCAGCCCTCCGTTCCTGCTGCCGTCTTGCAGTTTGTAAAAAACAGGAGACTGCAGGATTTTGAGTCTCAAAATCCAAAATTCAAAAAGTTCCCGGCAGAATATATTCTGAATTTGCCAGGAGCACTGGCTACTGGACTGCCTCGTATTGAGGGGCATTGTCGATGCTTACAAGCAGCACGGTCTGTGCTGCTGCTCATCATAAAACATATTATGGCAGACTAGTCTCAGTTACCTGCTAGTCTTGAGGCCTTCAAATGGACTGGAAAAAAGGAGCATCATCTGATGAGCAATATTTTACAGGGTTCTTCTCTCTAGCTACTACTACTACCGATTGATGAAGCGCTCAGGCCGCTTCAAGAATTAACGTACAACTATATAGAGCGGTAACGGAAAGGTCAATGATTGGCAAAGCTTCGACTGTCGGACTTGCCGGTTAGATCGCTGAACTACGTCGCCTTCGCGTGCCGACTGCAGTGTTACTGCTAATCACTTCCTAAGCTGCTGTCAAAGACAAGGGTTTAGAGACAAACAAACGGTTATTAGTATCTGTCGATGCTTCGTTAAGATATTGGAATGCACGGGATAAATAATTGTTCTTTTGATCCAACTTAGCAATCGTAGCAGATAGTAAGTAGCATGGGGAGAAAACAGTTGATGATGTTACAAAGCACTAGTAATAAATTGGGCTAGGTTGGTTAGCTCAACTGCCTGAAGGCTAGGTTGCTGTCACTGAAGTCATTGAACCGATTAATTTAGGCCAAAGTCTTCTTAGTCAACTACCGCATGTCTAAACAACTTACCTGTTTCATTACTGGCTGCAGTGTTTTTATTTACAGGGAGTCCAGGGTAAAGCTTGAAGTATCGACATTTTTTCACATTATGATGTCCGTGTTTTGGGCACATCCTAGACAACATGACAGTAAACGACACCGTCAGTTCAAACTATTTCTTTTAATCTAGCAATCAGGTTGGACCACAGTCCAACTCCTTAGGCTCAGTTTGTGGTTGCTGAATTATGTTGCACTGAACTTTGTTTTTACAATCTACCGAGGCCACGAAGCACAAACAACCTCGTTAGCCGAACCACCAAATAGACAAAATCCGGTCGGAAAAGTTGGATTATCATAATCTATCACGATGCCCAGTGCAGCCTTAGTCTAAAAGGAGAAGCTAAAAGCAATGGTATGTTGTGCATGTGATCACACTTAAAGCATGTTTATCTTCCTTTTAAAAAACTTATCAGCATATATAATTATCTTTTATATGCTTGACTGATTGGCTCTTCAACCATGCCAAGAAAAACTCACCTACACATGCCGTGTATTTGCCGGTACCATATCATGTGACTGCTCTTTGCTACGTGAGCATCCATCAAAATGGTTCAACATGGATGATTCTTGCCTTAATGAGTTCATCTTGTTTCCTTCAAGGGGGTGAAGGGGTATGGCATTAGAATGAAAAGGTGTGGTGTGTGCGAGACAAATGAAAATGCTGGCAACAACAGATAGTTAAATAATTTGTCACAAACCTGGTGGATCAGCTCTGTCCTGAGCTGATGTTAGGTGATGCTTCAGCATCAACTCCCCTCGCAACATCATCTTTAAAACAGAAGAATACATGTTGTGAGAAAAATCTTCATGAAACCTCAACACCATATGCATCAAAAGTAAGGCACTGGTCGGTTTTGTGCTCTGTTACCTCTGAGGATTCAGGCAACTGAAATGATTGAAGGTGGGACTGTGACGGCTCCAAGTGAAACGGAGGCTCTGGAATGGTTGTTTTAGGACAGCTTGGTAACACAAGAGGCTGTGGTTGATTTTGTTGAGGAGAATTCATCAGATCGAACGAATGACGAGCTCCTGAACTTTGGTTTACAGGTGGTGCTACTGCCCCGGAGCTTGGTGCCGCTACATTTCTCCCACTAACACCAAGTGCTGCAAACATTTGTGATGCTTGCACAGGCTCAAGTGCTCCAGATAGATACGATGGGTTCAAGTAAACGCCGTTTCTCATAGACAGCATCTGTAGGGGGAAAATATCGGGGCGAAAACGCTGTATTAATACTTGCATTTGAACTGTATATTTAAGTTTCAAACTTGCAGTTTAATTATTAGCACCTACCAACTGAATATAGCTAGCTAGCTAGCATAAATGTCAATTGGCACGGCATTTGCCGAAGTGCCATCCGCACTAGGAAACTAGCCCTAACATATCAACATTTCGATCAGCATTACAAATCCCATTGTGAATCCATGGAAATCAACAGTTCTATCTATAAGATGTGTCTAGAAAACACTCGACAGAGCAGAAAGTGGCCACTGCTGTGCTATGTGGAAATTTTCTCAGCATTACTTCACTATCGATCGGATAAAGAATCAATAAGGACAACACCCACGGTAAAACTCTGACTCCGACGTCAATGTTTGCAGTTTGGACCATCAGTTAAAATAAATGCAGTAGCAAGTTAGCCTCTACTCAGACATCAACCAGCCGTCCAGAGATGCATTTACTGACCTGTACTTGGAGCTGCAGTTGCTTCAGATACTCAATGGCCTCGTCAAGCATCGACGCCTTGTCAGTCTGCGACCCACCCCATGAACACACGCATTCAGATTCAGGAACAGTAATTCTGCAGCCCCGAAATTCAGGGACAAAGAAAGAAAAGTAAAGGGGGACGGCTGGTTTTGGTGTGCTGCTGCGGACCTTGTTGGAATTGGGTATCAGGCTCTGCAGCGCCTTCATCTTCTCGTTGATCCTGCTCCTCCGCCGCTGCGCCCCCAATCAATCAAGCAAGCAAGCGAACAATGAGCGGCCGGAAAACGTAGAGGGAGAGAAGAGCAGAAAAGGCAGAGCGAAACTCAGGCAGCACCTTCTCGGAGAGGTTGTGCACCTCGGCGGCGCGGGTGCGCTTGCTGCCGGACCCCCCGCCCCCGCGCGGTCGGTCGGAGGACGTCCCGTGCGGCTCGGGCTCGGACGACCCGCCCGCCTCGCTCTCGTAGAACGCGCCTCCGGCGCCGCCCCCGAGCTCGCCGTACTCCGCCGCCTGGTGCTGGTGCTGCTGCTGCTGGCCCAGCGCGGCCGCGGCCGCCGCCGCGTGGAACGCGGCCCCTCCCCCGAACATCTGGCGCCGCACCTCCTCCTCCTCCTCCTCCCGCCGCCGCCGCCGCTCCTGCTGCATCAGCACCAGCTCCCTCACCGCCCCGCCCCCGCCCCCTCCAAACCCTCCATCCTGCCGCTCCTCCATCCCGCCCGGCCACCTTCCACCTTCTACCGGCCAGATCACGCCGAGACCCCGCGGCTCCTCGCCACCGCTCGCCGCGGAGCAGGAGGAGAGAGAAGGGCTCGCGCTCGTGGGGAGCGGGGGAGGAGAGAGAGGGGCTCGGCTCGGGGTCGGGGTCGGGGGGAGGAGGTGGCGTCGCTTCTTTTTAGTGTTGCGCCCATGCCGCGCTGCTGCGCTGCCGCGGCGCGGGCGGGTGGTGGCCTGCCTGCCTCGCGCTTGCTTGCGCCCGCCCGCTGCTTGCCCGCTTCGGGTGCCGTTTGTTTTTGGCGCAAACCTTTTTTCTCCTTTTTTTTTTTGAGACAAGCAAACTTTTACCCCCTCTCCTCTGCTCGGGTGCGGCCGTGCGGGGGTGGCGTGTCAGCTAGCGGGCTGGATGGACTGTTTGGTTTTCCTCTTCTGCCTGCTGCCTCTGGGAGTCTGTGCTGCGATGTGCTGTGCTGCCGAGGAGAGGGTTGCATTTATGCTGGCTTTCGGTTGAGTGTGGGCTTGGGATACCTGACCTGACCTCAGCTCATCGGTTCCTTCCTTTGCCTCTGGGTTTCTGCGTCGCGGGTCTCTGTGGTACGGCGCTGTGGCGTGCGTGGTGTCTGCGTCGAGTGATGTAGTAATCCTCTCGCGTACTCCCGGTATTTTTCAAAATAATAATTTAAGTTCTAGTACGTTTGTACCAGGTCAAATCTGTTTAGGTTGACCAAATTCATAGAAAGATTTTCTAACATGTACGACACCAAGTACGCAGAGTACAAAATATCTACATCGTCGGCCACAAAGCGCAGAGATTTCGCTCAGCAGCTCTCTCGTGTCACCACGGCATCTTCGAGATAAACACGACAGGTTCGTTCAGATCCCAGGTCCAGATCGAGGGGCGCATTGGCAAAGACAGAGAGCGTGCCCGAGCCACCGCCGCTACAGCCCTCGGCGCCCACACGGCCAAGAGACATAGCCTCTTGATTGCCTGTATTTTTTAACACAGTACAGATGCAAGCGCTCATACATACGGGCATACACTTGCCCCTATGAAAGCGCACACGCATGCCTTACCCCTATGAGCACCTTCGAGAGACTGAGTCGGTATATCATCTTGAGGTTTAAGAAGTCAACATAGGCGCCTCGTCGGCGGCGGGAACGTCTCCTCCCACTGAAAGCGCATCGCCGGAAGTCCCGAAATAAATCCAAGAATAATGCGAGGATCAGGACTTGAACACTGGTCGACTGGGGATTCCACTGTCCCTCTAACCATCCAACACATTGTAGTTGATGCATAGGAGATTTACTGATGAAAGATTGTTATCTTCAGATTGTTTATCATATATTTAAATCCACTAATCATGGTCCATGTTATGTCTTGTGAGTAGATCCATTAGTTCTTGGGGACTTGAGAGAAGTCTTATTGCTACTTGCCAGTAATCATTCATGTGAAGTTGAATACCGTTGAATGTTTCGATGATATGTTGTGTTGTCCTTTCTCCAGTGATGTTATGACTTTCTCTAGTGATGTTTGTGAACATTGATTACACGATACTTCTCCATCATTGGGCCTAGGGTAAGACCTTGTGGAATTAGTTTATATATGATGTGTTGCGGGAGTGATAGAAACCTAAGCCCCAATTTATGAATTATTCAGTGAGGGGTTGTTTTGGATCCTAATGTTCAATGCTATGTTATATTTATCTTAATTACTTCTCTTGTATTTGCGGATTCTTGCATGAAGAGTATAATCATAAGTAGATAATTGTTCGAGTAAGGACAATACCTTAGCTATGATCCATCCAGACAACGCTTATCAAATCAATGAATGGTAGCTTAATGAATCGTGGTGAAAGTAACTTGACGATATTCCCATGTGTCCTCAAGAGAGTTTTAGCTATTATAAGAAACAACACCGGCTTGTTCTTAGCATACATACGGATTGGGCCACCTGCTGCACTCTATTACTTTTGTTACAACTTATCTTGTTAAAAATTATCTTGCTATCAAATTATCTTTACAATATTTGCAGTGAAATCTTGCTGAAAACAACTTGTTAATTCCTTCTGCTCCTCTTTGGGTTCAACATTCTTACTTCTTGAAAAGACTATGATAGATCCCTCGTACTTGTGGGTCATCGGTGAACATATACAGAGGTGTAATGATAAATATGACAATTTGAAAGTACAAAATTATACCAATAAAACACACAAAGATCAACTACTATAACAACAATTAACACCAATAAGTGATAATGGCAATTGATTCACACCAATTGTACATAGATGGGATGGAGATGGAGCGGATGATGGTGATGTTGATGGAGATGGTGAAGCTGACTTGGATGAAAATGTCCGCCTTGATACACTAGAGTTGGTGATGACGATTGCTTCAAATTTGCATCCCTGAAGAGGGGTACATTTGGCCGAAAATAACCCTCAAGAAAGAACACCAGGGTTCCGCCTCAAAGAGGCGACACATTTGTTTCCTGAAAATATGTCTGGTCTTTTCACCACAGGGCGGGAGATATGCACCAGAGAAGGCACATGGGTGGCATGTGGGCCCTAGGCGCCATGGTGAACTTGGTGCCTTGGTTAGGCGCCTAGGCCCGCCGAGCACCCCCAATTGTCTGACTCTAGCCCAGTGGCTCCTTTCATGTGTGGATCAGCCTCATATATTTGCTTTATTCAAAATATTTTTTTAATGAGCTTTCATATTTCCCATCTGACAGTCTCTTCGATATTTATTTTAGCAATTCTCTACATTATAAGATGAGCTCAAGGTGTATTCAGACAATGATTTTCATGTGGATTCAGTCAGCGATTCATAGCAAAGAGATTGCACGAATTTGCTACCACCTTGGTTTGTGACCTGGAGAAGATCATAATCCACCAGGGTGATTTTGAATATTTGCTTCATGCTAATCATTTCTCTGTGCAAAATGAGCTCATCGAGTTTGTTGCGATGAACACCAACCATATGTTGCGCTAGTTCAGGTATCGCAACAGGTCATCATCTTCAATACAGAGATGGTGAAGAAGATATTTAATGTGCCATCCAGATAAGTCCCGTCCAACTGCGAAAGACTGGCAAGTCCAATCTTTGCAACATTAAAAAGGTGGGGGATAGGGCTCCAATTGCCCAATCAATCATTTTGCTACAAACATGCACCAAAACGGATGTGGCTGCGATCAACAGGATGAAGACATTTTGTTAGCTGCGATGAAGGAAGTAAGCACATTCCAGGAGAAGAAGATAATGTGGGAGTAATAGATGAATATGTCAGTAGATGTGCTTGAGTAGAGTAGTGAGGAGGCGTTGTAAGATTATGTGGGATTATTGCCTTTCTTCATTAATGAACTGAAACTTGGAACCTTTAGTGTTGCAATGAAGTGCAAGTAGAGGGGTGGATGTAAGTAAGCTAGCACTGAGGTTAGATCGGGACGAACAACAGGCTTATGTCTTCCAAATTATCCCCTAGGAGTTTCTTGGTAATGCGATACTAATGAGACATCTATTTAATGTTTGTAATAAATGCTTGAGTTATTTATACTAATGTGGGATTGATGCCATGTTGCTTCTTTTACCTTCATTTTTACTAGCCTCTTCGGTATTGAGCATTACCCACTCTCACTTCGAGATAGGTGCATACTTCACTAATACATCCAAACCCCATGGTAGGGGTACCTCTTGTTCTCCCATGCATCAACCCACAATTTATCTTCCTCAAAAGACTCATCATACCTACCTATCATGACATTTCTATGCCATGATGAGATATACTGCAAAGCAACATTTTTCATCATTACATGACTAGATATGTTATTCCTCGTTGTCATCTTGCTTTTGTATGATCATATAGAGATAACATCATATTATTGTTGCAAGGCCACCATTATTCATTGCTTCATACTCCCTCCGTCCCAAAATAAGTGTGTCAATCTCATTACTACCTTGTAAGTTAGTACAAAGTTGAGACGCTTATTTTGGGATGGAAGGAGTATATGTTATGCTACATCATTGCACATCCTGATACACTGTTAGAAGCATCCATTAGAGTTTCAACATAATGTTTATCATTTGATCAGTTGACTTGTAAGTAAATTTAAAGTGTATTGTATATCATTCTAGAGTGTTGCTCCTACCTTGAGAGATCAAATAAAAGATCACCATGAAGGTGCCACAAAAAACAAGAGGAATGAGAGAGGGAGCAACACTACTATCCTTTTTAGCATACACTTGTGATTCAAAGTACTACCTGGTCTTAGCAGATATCATAGAGTGCTTCAATGTAGCACTACTGCATTTCATATAGAGTCTTCATGTACTTCATGTTCCATATACTAGTTGATTTTAGGTTATAGAACTTGGCTTGTACGTATATTTCAGTGGTGAGCTTCCTCAAATACTCTATGTCTTTGCGGGCAAGCAAGTTGGATGCACACCCCATTAGTCAATTATGATAACTTTCATACACTTATAGCTTTAGTTCATTTGTTGCATGACAATCCCTACCCCTTGTAGTAGGTGTGGTTCCAATCTCAGGGATTACCGCGGTGTGGTGTGCCATTTGGCATTGTATTCCAATCGCGGATGTGTCTCTTCACCCTTTCTTCTATCAATATATGATACACATGCTTGTGTGTATTCGAGAAAACGATCAAATCTATTTGATGCAAGACTTTCTTATACATTTTGAATTCTCATAAACCCCTGTTATTATTAGCTATTCCATTTGAAAAGTGACGTGGCTAGACTCATGCTCAAGCATTGCACGAATGTTATGTGGTGCATTGGTATTTCGTAGTCAAAGTAACTTGGTTTGCGTTGGATGGTTTATGATAAGATTGCCATCATACGATAAAGACCAAGCAATGCTAACTTTCCAATATAATTTGACATTCTTTCTTAACACGTGGCAGTGAGAACAATGATTGAAAGCACCAGATCATTGAAAGCGAGAGCATGTTTATTTGCATGTTTTGATGCTATTTGTCTGTTATCAATTACAAACTATTACATAACATCACTAATCCCTGAGTCACACTTGAATTACATCAGACCGGTCATGTTCACGTAATATAGCATTCACAATAAAAATTATTTTGTTACCATCTAATTGCTTAGGGACGAATAGAGATTAAGCTTGCAGATGCTGATACATCCTAGACGTATCTATATTTTTTGCTTGTTTCCATCTTATATTAGGACCGCCGCGTCACGCCTGGCCATCTCCACCATCGGAGCACCGAGCCGCCCCGCCGCCAGGAACAACCCCTCTCCCACATCGACTGTAGGAGCACCACCGCCGAGTGCTAGGACTTCATGTGTTGGGGATCATTGCAGAAATTAAAATTTTTCTACGCATCACCAAGATCAATCTATGGAGTTTACTAGCAACGAGAGGGGAGGAGTGCATCTACATACCCTTGTAGATCGCGAGCGGAAGCGTTCAAGAGAACGGGGTTGATGGAGTCGTACTCGTCGTGATCCAAATCACCGATGATCCTAGCGCCGAACGGACGGCACCTCCGCGTTCAACACACGTACGGAGCGGAGACGTCTCATCCTTCTTGATCCAGCAAGGGGGAAGGAGAAGTTGATGGAGATCCAGCAGCACGGCGGCATGGTGGTGGAAGCAGCGGGATTCCAGCAGGGCTTCACCAAGCGCTACTTGAGGAGGAAGAGGTGTCACGGGAGGGAGAGGGAGGCGCCAGGGCTTAGGGTGCGGCTGCCCTCCCTCCCCTCCACTATATATAGGGGCTAGGGGGGGGGCATGCCCCTTGGAGATCCCATCTAGAGAGGGGGGGGGGCCCTCGGGGGGGCAACGGCCCCCTTAGGGTTTCCAACCCTAGGCGCCTTGGGCCCTTGGGTGGGGCGCACCAGCCCACCAGGGGCTGGTTCTCATGCCACTTCAGCCCATGGGGCCCTCCGGGATAGGTGGCCCCACCCGGTGGACCCCCGGGACCCTTCCGGTGGTCCCGGTACAATACCGGTGACCCCCGAAACTCTTCCGGTGGCCGAAACTGGACTTCCTATATATAAATCTTTACCCCCGGACCATTTCGAAACTCCTCGTGACGTCCGGGATCTCATCCGGGACTCCGAACAACTTTTGGTTAACCGCATACTAATATCTCTACAACTCTAGCGTCACCGAACCTTAAGTGTGTAGACCCTACGGGTTCGGGAATCATGCAGACATGATCAAGACACCTCTCTAGCCAATAACCAACAGCGGGATCTGGATACCCATGTTGGCTCCCGCACGTTCCACGATGATCTCATCGGATGAACCACGATGTCGAGGATTCAAGCAACCTCGTACACAATTCCCTTTGTCAATCGGTACGTTACTTGCCCGAGATTCGATCGTCGGTATCCCAATACCTCGTTCAATCTCGTTACCGGCAAGTCACTTTACTCGTTCCATAATGCATGATCCCGTGACTAACTACTTAGTCACATTGAGCTCATTATGATGATGCATTACCGAGTGGGCCCAGAGATACCTCTCCGTTATACGGAGTGACAAATCCCAGTCTCGATCCGTGCCAACCCAACAGACACTTTCGGAGATACCTGTAGTGCATCTTTATAGCCACCCAGTTACGTTGTGACGTTTGGTACACCCAAAGCATTCCTACGGTATCCGGGAGTTGCACGATCTCATGGTCTAAGGAAATGATACTTGACATTAGAAAAGCTTTAGCAAACGAACTACACGATCTAGTGCTATGCTTAGGATTGGGTCTTGTCCATCACATCATTCTCCTAATGATGTGATCCCGTTATCAATGACATCCAATGTCCATGGTCAGGAAACCGTAACCATCTATTGATCAACGAGCTAGTCAACTAGAGGCTCACTAGGGACATGTTATGGTCTATGTGTTCACACATGTATTACGATTTTCGGATAACACAATTATAGCATGAACAATAAACAATTATCATGAACAAGGAAATATAATAATAACCATTTTATTATTGCCTCTAGGGCATATTTCCAACATCATGTCCCAGCGCGCGCAGCTAGGGTCTATGCCCATCAGATCTAGGAGAAAGTACAAAAGGTAGCGCTGCCACTGCCGACGGCCACACGGCGGTAAACTGGTCCCACCACAAGGAATCTAACCATCTGAGCTACGCTCGGCTCTCCCTCTTTATTCCTTATAGTATGTCTCCATGTTAAGTGACACTTTCAAGCTCTAAATGGTAATGGTTGACAATGCATGCCATAGTCCACCTCAGAAAATTATGCAAAATACAAGGTGTTTTTATTCTGTTGATACTCTCTCCATTTTAAAACACATTGCATATTAGCTTTGTCTTACGTCAAATTTATAAAACAGATAAAATATATTTTATGATGGATCTAATGATATTGTTATGGTACTGTAGATGTTGATGCATTTTCCCCATAAATTTGGTCAAAATTTAGAGGGACAATTTTCTCAAGAATTAACTGCGAAAGAAATGTTTTAGTCAAAATCTACAAAATGGAATTGGCCGGAGACAAGATTGTATGCAGTATATTATGAAATACTCTCTTCTTTTTAAAATAAGTGCCGCTGACCTAGTACAACTTTAGTATAAAATAGTACTAAGTACACTTATCTTAAAACGGAGGGAGTACGTGGAGTAATTTACACTTCTGAGGAGAAAGTTCGAGCTTTAATCTCAGTATATGAACACGTAATGTAAGTATAAAATTATAGGGAAATTAATTATATTGTGAAGCATTTTTCACAACAAATATAATGTACAATTTCTACCTAGCAAGTAGTAGTAGTATATGCTGCCTTGCAGCAGTATCAATTAGTCACCACACCCTCCTCTTTCCGACGAGCTGCTGCACCTCCTCCCACAGCCCGCCCCCGATGCCGGTGAGCCCGAGAACGGCGGGGCTGCAGGCGGCGACACGCCACAGCCCAGCGCGCACCTCGTCGCGCAGCTGCTCCCGCTCCCACCCGCAGAACCCGTCGAAGAAGCGGAAGTCCCGCACGCCGGCGACCCCGCGCTTGACCAGCTCCGCCGCGCACCCGACGCTCTCCCGCGTGCCGTAGTGCACGCCCGGCATCACCTCCTCGAACAGCCCCGTTCGGCCCACCACGTCGTCGGCGGCACTGGCGCCCTCCCGCGGCCCAAGCAGGAAGAAGCACTCCTCCAGCGGCCCGCCGAAGAAGAGCGGGCGGCCGGAGAAGGTGCCGGCGATGTCCGCCTCCTCCGCGAAGAGGGACTGCGCCTCCTTGATGGACATGAGCGACGGCCGGTTCAGGATCACGCCGACGGGGCCGAGCACCCCGGCCGACAGCAGGAGGATCACGGTGCGCTCGAAGATGTGCGACCCGTCCAGCTTCCCCGTCGCGATCAGGAGGCACCCCTTCTCAGGCTCCACCAGCGGGTGCGCCCACTTGTCCGCGATCTTCGCCGCCGGCGCCCACGACGCCCTGAGGGCCGGGTTGACGCTCTTCGCGTACTGCTCCTTGAGGACGAGCTGCGCCCTGAACGAGCGCCAGTCGACGGCGTCCCCTGACGGCGCCGCCCAGTCCTCGGGCTCAGACGACGACGACCGCCCGTTGTTGCTGCAGCCTGGAAGCAAGCGAGGAAACCAAAAGTGAGCAAGAACTCGACGTACTGCACGCACGGGCGGAGCTAGCGAGAGATCCACTCACAGGTGACGGAGGACGAGCTGGCGCGCCTGTGGTTGAAGAGAAGGTGGAGCCTGGGCTTGGCGATTCCGGCCGGCGACGGGAGGGCCATGCTTTTGCTTTTCGAAGCTTTTTGTGCGATCCGATCACTGGTAGTGACAGGATGCGGGGGAGATCGCGGCTAAATAGGAGAATGGGATGGCCATGGCCGGAGCTTCTGCTCCACAGGTTTCCAGGGCCCCGATCCGAAGCGGATATAGCTGGCTCTTGCCAGTGCTCTTTCTCTGGTGACCTGGGCCAATGGCGACGCGAGGAGTGGAGTGACACGGCGTGGCCGACGCCGACGTGTGGGTGGTCCAGCCGCCGTTTGTGGCCACGGCTCGGCGCGGGAGGGCTGGGGATAAGAAGAGGACGGCAGCGGGGCGGCTAGCTACTTGCTGCGTGATGGGCGTGGTGCATGGGGTTGAGCTCAGCATCGACTAGTCGTCGAGTCGACCTGTGGGAGTATTGTCTTCGCCGAGCCTCGTGGGGAGGGAAGGGATGTGTGTGTGTGGCTGCCCAGCTCTGGACCAAGAGAATTTATTAAAACTATTGAAAGGAACCATTTTAATAATAATAATTATTGTTAGAATATATGAGAATGAACACAACAACGAAGGATGGCTGGCATTTATCAGCACGATCGACAAAGGATCAAGTAAGATGATCTGCGCACATGGTGTCTTTGATGGTGAAATTCTTAATCTTTTAAGTAATGAAAGCGTCATCTTTAATGAAACCAGTATCACAATTCGACCCTGACTTAATTAGGTACCGAGAAGAAAAACATAAAATGTGAGCATTCATTGCGGTATAATGTTCGCAAGGATTATATCCTTATACCTTAGACTGAATGCAACCGCTTTTGCTCTTTACAACGAACATGGCGATCTAGAAGCGAAAGTGTTGTTCTGATCTGAAGCTCATGTGAGCTCAGGTGAACAGTACAATAAAATAAAGAATAAACTAGGTTTTTTTGCGCCAAACATTGACAAATGTTTTGATTGGTTGCAAAGATGACAACATGGGAAAAAAATTGTTAGATAGACTAAGCACAGTCGAGCTATGGAAGAAGAGAACAAAAGTGGCGTGTGGTGCAATTATGCAAGTCAACTTTTGGTATGAAGCATTGAAGCAATATGATGACATTTATTCTGGTTTGTAAATGGCTCTGGTTGGTTATAGTGTATTAAGATTGCTCATAGTGGAAGTAACTTCAACAGTAACATAAGGTTTGCTTAAGTGACAATGATTTAATGAGGAGAGAGATAATTTGAGTAATACAGCTAGTTACTCATATTATGAGTAACATCGCACATACCAAGAGAAGATGAGTCTACAAGCTAATAAATAAAGTGTTGCATGACACCACACATATGTTACTCCCCACTATGGAGGTAGTAACATATGCACATTACTAGTCTAAGTTACTTCCCACTATGAGTAGTCTTAGACTAGCCACAGTGGGAGTAATTTCAGCAGTAACATCGAGTCCAACTCAGCAAATTTGCTTATGTGACAATGAGTTAATGAGGAGAGAGGTAGTTTGAGTAACTTAGCTAGTTACTGTAACATCACATGTCCCGATGCAATATGAGTCTATAACCTAATAAATGAAGCTTTGCATGACACCACACTTATGTCATTACCCACTATGAAGGTAGTAACATAGTCTAGGGATATGTGTATGTTATTAGTGTATGTTACTCTCCATTGTGGTTAGTCTTAAGGCCTCTTCCAATGCACAAGTATTGTGCTAAGCATATTTAAAGAGTTTAGAAATTAAATTCCCCAATGCATAGATGCTTAATGTAGCTAATAAGCTCCCTTCATTGAATGATTTAGCTACTAAACTCTTTCATCCATTGGCGAGCTTCCTACATTTAAGTGTTTTGCCTACGTTCACGTGCTTCGCATTGTATCTTTCTAGGGTCACCAACATGCTCTCTCTCCTCTTTAATTTTTTTTTGCGGGAACTCTCTCCTCCTTAATTGTTTTGCCATGCCATTTTTCGCTCAGGTGGCATGCTTAGCATCTATACACCATGAAGCGTTGTGAAGGGCATACTAGTTTATGTTTGGGAGGTTTAGAATGTAATCGATGCAATGATGCAAATTCTTTTTCATATTTAAGTAAACTCAATAATACTGTTGTGTGTCGACCTCTGATCTCTGTTACGGTTATATTGTTACAGTTTTTGCACATCATAAAAAATTGTGTCTGACATGCTATGAGTTTTTATAAGACTGGTGTTTGTCCTATTTATATAGATGAAAAAAGTGTTCTTGTTAAAAAAAATAGATTCTATCTCCATCCCATAATATAAGAGCATCTTTTGCAATGCACCAGTGTCAAATGCATGTAAAAACGTTATTATATTATAGGACGGAGGAAGTACTTAGTATTTACCAAATTCTATATAGATGAGAGGGTTCACTTCCTGTTGACGCATAAATGCATATCCCACCTTTCCTTATCAGCTTGACCTTTTGGGTGAGTTTGTTAGGTGGATAAACTTGCAAACAAGAGGTTCAGGGTTCAAAACCCAGTAAGCGCAATAAATAATTGCGGCCCGCCCCTGCTTCCACTGCCCATATCTGGCAATTTAAACATAAAAAATTGCAACACTCTTATGATCCATGTTTAGGTCCGAGAGAGCAACACGTGAGGGGAGTGTT
The DNA here is from genome assembly GCF_018294505.1 of Triticum aestivum. Taxonomy (NCBI): domain Eukaryota; kingdom Viridiplantae; phylum Streptophyta; class Magnoliopsida; order Poales; family Poaceae; genus Triticum; species Triticum aestivum. Next base: position 79,885,777 of record NC_057814.1, on the reverse strand, counting down.
GACGTATAAATGCATAGTTCACCTTTCCCCGCCTGCTTAAACTTAGGTAAACTGGTTGGTGCATGCACTTTATAGTCACAAGCAATGTGTGTTTCATTTCTACATGAATAAAAAACTAATTTATGAAATTGACATTGTCCTGCTCTGAAAGGACGTGAGAGCATAGTTTAAAAAACCAGACCGGACCGGCGGTCGAACCGGAAAAAACCGGAATCGGCAGCCTCATCTGTTTTTAAGCTAATAAGACCGTGCTGCAATCAGACCGAAGAAAACCTGTCAAACCGGACGGTTTTTTGGAAAACCGATGAAAAAACCGGGTCATTGAACCCGAAAAAACCAGGAAAAATGTTTTAATAGAAATTGGGAAATTGAGATTTGATCCAAGGTCGTGTAAGCAGTATGCGGGGCCTGCCCATGGCCCAATAACCAAGTTGGTTGTGCTATTTTGTTGTCCACTACATGGATATAATTTTACTTGACCATTATTTCACACTATATTAGCACATATATTAAATAACATATATCATTTTATTGCTTAAAAACCCAACAATCGAACCGGTGAACCGGCAGTCCGACCGGTAAAATCCTGAACTAACAACCTTTCCGGTTCGATTTTCGGTTCGGTTTTTTAAACTATGCGTGAGAGGCCTTGCTGGCCGGGCATGTGGGTTTGAGTCATTTTGCATGTGACGGCTTTTAGCACGTTCAAGGTTTGAGTCGTTCACTCATTCTACACATCAACCTAAAAAAACATAGGACCGGCCAACATTCACTATGATTTGTGATTAGTACCCTCTAAATATCTACTTTGAGAGGTCATGCAATATTCGAACCAAATGATTTTAATATAATGTGTTATTGCCTTTAGAAAAACACATGAGCTTCCTGAAATGGTTAGTACCCTCTAAATATCTACCCCCAGAGGTCATGCAATATTCGAACCAAATGATTTTAATATAATGTGTGATTGCCTTTAGAAAGAAAACACGAGCTTCCTTAAACTGTTAGTGTAAATAGAATTTTCCTAAACATAGTGCTAATGTCACGACCTAGGTTACTCGGGGATGCTAGGTTGGAACAGAGGTAGTAGTCATGGTCAACATGGTCGGCCCCAGCTCCACTTGTACCAAATGAAACCCCAGACAAACCATCATCCTGTTACAAGCACGCGGGGGGAATAGAACAGCACACACGCTGCCCCAGCAAAAGAGTTGCCTCAGCCTCAAGGCAGAGCGCCAGAAATTAACTACTAAAGGTTTAAAAGCTAGACTCAAAGATACTACCAACTGGCACGGAAAGAACTGGGAGCTGCTAACGAAAGAATGATATCTCAGAACCACCCAGATCTCCCGTCAGTGTCACGGTTCGCACAGCACCTCCGAGCACTGCAGAAGCCCTAGCCAGGGTCTGGCCACATCAGGAGGGGGGGGGGGGGGGGGGGGGGGGCGCCTTTCTCACCAAGTGTATCACCCTTTCTTTGACAGGGCCAGAGCATCGAACCATCCAACTGCTTAACATAGTAGCAGTTTTCCTCCACAACACCTACATCCCAAGCCAGGGAACATGATTGAAACAAATGTCGTTACGGATATTTCCATAGAGTCCAAAGGACAGCAGCATGTAACAAACAGTCCGCTGGGTGATTTTTGTGATTAAACCACCAGGCCAGCATGTCATCAACGGACATTCCGGCTTGCTTATTAGATATATCAAAAATCACCTTCCACAGTTCTATCGCAACAACACAGCCAAAAAATAGGTGTTCAATAGATTCAGATTCACCACAAAAAAGACAAGTAGAATCTTCTACATGTTGTCTTTTTTTTAGATTGTCTCTTGTTAATAATTTGTTTTTGGCCATAAGCCAGAGAAAGATCTGAATCCTCAGGGGAACATTGATATTCCAAATAACTGGTAAGTTACCCGGCCCAACCCCCCTAAAACTAACAATGTTGTAGAAAGATTTAGCAGTGTAGACACCCTTAGCTTCATAGTTCCAGCGGATGGTATCTTCCTTGTCAATCAGATTAACATTAATAATGCGACTGAACAGTTCATTCCAATCAGCTAACATCTTTTGGGTGAAACACCTCCTAAAAGTAATCTTAAGGTTGGTGCCATCCCAAACTTCACTAATAGAAATATTATGGTCATTGGCAATAGTGTATAAGTCCCAATATTGGGTAGGAAGGGTGGTCTGACCAATCCATTGATCTTCCCAGAATCTAATCCTATTGCCGTTCCCAACTGTCCAGGATATCGCATAATAGTGGCTTTAGCAGCCCAAAGAATCCCTTTCCAAAAGGGGGAAGCACCATTGCTAGGGCAAGTAAAAATGTTCGGGCTACGTGTTCTATATTTGGCATCAATAATTTGCTTCCAAATCTTGCCCTCGTCCAGGAAATATCTCTTAATCCAGGAAGCTAAGAGGCAGAGATTCATGTCAGCAATATTAGGGATACCTAGACCCCCCATGTTGCTTTTGTAGGGTCACATTCCCCCAGACAGTAAGGTGATATTTATGGTGCCCCTCATAATCATCCCAAAAACAGTGAAGCTGTGAGCGGCAACGACGATGGGACAGAGGAGAGTGAAGATGAGGTAGGGAAATATATTCAGCTTGGTTGATTCTATTGATCGACTACGAAGGCCTTATCTCTACTCCTAATGTTTCAGTTGGTAGAATAGTCTCCATGATTTTTTTTTGTCCCACCACTTTCGTCCATTTTTTTGTTGGTTTTTTCGTCTCTCCTCCCACCCTGGTTCATCGGTTTATTTTGCTCTCCACTCTTTATTACAACCAGAACTTTCCTAACGTATAACAAATCACGGATCTAACTTCCTTAAGTTATGCAAATCAATCGACCCCTTTTATTAGTGCAATTTGTTTTAGAAAACAAATAATAGATTTTAATATCTTTCCTAACTTAACCAAATCAACCAATTGCTCTCATTAGTGAAATTTATTTTAGAAAACAAATAACAGCTTTTCAGGCACTAGTAGAAAACAGGGCTTTGGTCACATGGCAATATTCACATTAGTCCCGGTTGCATTACGAACCGGGACTAATGTTAGCATTAGTCCCGGTTCGAGCGGCTAAAGGCATTAGTCCGAACCGGGACTAATGTTAGCATTAGTCCCGGTTCGAGCGGCTAAAGGCATTAGTCCCGGTTTGAGACACGAACCGGGACAAAAGGGCATCGCACCCTTTAGTCCCGGTTCGTGTCTCAAACCAGGACTAAAGAGACACGAACCAGGACTAAAGGGTGCGATGCCCTTTTGTCCCGGTTCGTGTCTCAAACCGGGACTAAAGGGCCCATTTCTCAAACTCTACCCCCTGTATCGCCATTTCAATTTTGAAAAAAAAAAGATAAAAACTTCAAAAAATAAAATCCTTCGAGATGTAGTTATATTACTACATCTACTAGTTAGGAAAATTTAAAAACTTAAATTTGGACATGTTTTGCAAAAAAGTGTCATAAAAAAGTAAAACGGCTATAACTTTTGCATACGATGTCGGAAAAAACATATAATATATCAAAATGTTCAACACGAAAATATGCATCCAATTTTGACGGCCTATGGCCTGTTTGCAAATTTTTAGAATCCTTAAATTCTAAAAGGAAAAAAAGATATGCTCAAATTTCAATTTTTTTTTGAATTTTGGTTAAATCTGGTCAAACTACTTATTCAAGAAGTATTAGTGTTACTACATAATTATTCAAGAATATTGGTGTTACTAAATAATTATTTCATTTTTTTGAATTTTGGTCAAATCTGGTCAAACTACTTACGCAAGAAATATTAGCGTTACTAAATAATTATTATTTTTTAAATAATAGTTTCAAACTCAAACAGTGAAACGTGTGACTTCATGATCAAGCTAAAATCGTGAGGGTTAATAGGATTGACATCTTACTATTGTCAGGAAAACAACAAGTGCAGACTTGGAAACGAGGGGGAATAGAACCCGAAAGTTAAGCGTGCTCGGGCTGGGGTAGTAAGAGGATGGGTGACCGGCTAGGAAGTTAGATGATTTGGAATGATGAGGGGTGATTAAAGATTAGAGGTTAAATTGAGCAGTGATGAGGGATGATTAGAAATTAGAGGTTAAATTGAGCAATGATGAGGGGTGATTAGAGATTAAGAGGTAAAATAATTCAGAAATTTGAAAATCGAAAAAAAATTCAAAAAAATTCAGAAAAAAAATTCGTAGAACTTCCTTTAGTCCCGGTTGGTGTTACCAACCGGGACAAAAGGTGGAGCTCCAGAAAGCAGCCACGTGTAGGGCCTTTAGTCCCAGTTCGTATAAGAACCGAGACTAAAGGGATGAGCCTTTAGTACAACCGGGACTAAAGGCCCTCTAGAACCGGCACAAATGATCCTTTTTCTACTAGTGAAGAAACAAATAATGGATTTTAGGGAAATAAACAAATAACAGATTTGTGCTCCTACGCTGACCTCTGAGACCGCCGGCGCCGGCGCCATCGCAACTCCCGGACAAGGCAGGACTCAAGGGAGGTCGTGGCTCACCCCCAATCCGTCTCAATCCCACCGCCCCGCCCAGGAGGACATGCAACGACAAGGGTTGGCGCGTCGTCGCGGGTGGCAGCGAGGAGGACGGCCCATGGCAGCCCCGAAGCACCACCACGACAGCACCTCGCCGCTGCCCCCGGCGTGGGTCAGCGCCCCCTGTCCAAGAGATGGGTAAGCTCCTGTGATTCCCACTCGACCCCCTCCCCTGAATTTCTAGATTGCTTGCTCTCCACCGATCGCTTGAGTGGGCAGCAAGCGGGTCCAATCTCGATTTCGTTGCAGATGTGCTTTGGGATTTTGCATGTAGTTGTCGATTCTATGATTTGCCTCTGGTAACTGTGAGTGAGCACTGATCCATCGTCATATGGCTGCTGAGATGAGTTGCTGTTTGTGATTAAAATCGTGTTGGTGCTCCAGGAGTAGATGCACTACTGGAGGGATAGGAGCTCGTTGATCATGAGGCTTATAAGTATCTCCTGGCTGAATATCTGGTTGTGTTCTCTCTCTACTTCATGTTTTGTCTTACAAGCAAATATAGTATGCAATTCATATTTTTTGACGGACAGTAAGTGGCAATTTTTTTGTTCAATTGTCATTTACAATCATTTGTCTGTACGTGCCATTTATTTGTCCGATGCATTCTTAAGTTACAAAATTAACTACATGCTCTAGCTAATGTTGCAGCGACTCACCCTGTAAATGCACGTTTGGCTTTTGGCACCATTGCATTAATATCTGCAGACCTTCTTTGCAGTGTACCATACTATTGTCAATCAAGTCTTCAGTAGCAACCGGACAATCTCTTGCCACATAGTATTTTTTGACAAATCTGGCCCTTTTGAGCGACTTGAGGCACATCTGGCCCTTGGACAAAACTAATTTGAAATCTGGCCCCGGGGTCGGCGCCACATAGCATGGCGTCGAAGTTGTACATGTCGGCGCAACACTATATGGCGCCGAGATGTACAAGTTCGGCGCCATACTATGTGGAGCCGAGCAAATCTGGCCCTTAGGGTTTCTGTGGGCCCATCTGAGGTCGGCTTCATGTAGCACAGCGCCGAACTTGTATATGTCGGCTCCGTATAGTGTGGCGCCGACATGTACAACTTCAGCTCCATGCTATATGGCGCCGACCCCAGGGATCAGATTTCAAATTAGTTTTGCCCAAGGACCAGACGTGCCTCAAGTCGTGCAAAGGGGCCAGATTTGTCAAAAAATACTACCACATACGTGTCCGCTCGCAAGGCTCCACCATGTTCAAGGGTGGTATGTCCCATTGAAAGTGACTGTTGTGAGAGTCCTAGTGCTTCATCTTTCAAACGTCTAGATAAATGGTTTCCCTCCATGCCCGACGCAAAAGAAGATAAATGATTCGCCTGAACTTTTGGCAAAAAACTAAAAGCTACGCAATTATGATTTTGATGCGCCCTTCTTATAGTACGAGAAAATGACATGTTCATGAACTAGATGTCGTCTCTCATCAGGTTGCTACTACACGTTCCCCTGATATCTTTTTAGTAGTTTATAACACTTACTTTTATATAATATTTAAAAAATAATAGGACTGTGTAAATATACTCCTCGAGACAAAGCATAGAGTCGCTTAGTTGTTGTTTCTCTTTTAGGCCCAAATAAACAACTACAGTATATATTACTCCCTCCGTTCGGAAATACTTGTCGAAAAAATGGATAAAAATGAATATATCTAGAACTAAGATATGTCTAGATACATCCATTCCTCCGACAAGTATTTCTGGACGGAGGAAGTATATACACTGCTGTACTGCATGAAACCATATGCAAGTATAGAACACTTGTACATCTTGAATGGACTGGGGCGCAGGTTAGCCTGTTGTTTCTTCTCGAAAACCATGTTTGGTGGTTAGGAATATGGTGTTATTTCATTTTTACATACAAGATATATATTTAGCTTCCAGTAAATATTAATTCTATCACAAGTTCTTTTCTTAGCTTGGTATCCTGGCTTAAATTTATCTAGAATTACAGAAGTAGCATTGTGATCTAACTAATACTGTTTTTTCATTCTCTTTCCCCTCCTTGGTGTGGGGAAGCTGTTGTATTTTCTAATGAATAAAGTAGCGAACCTTTTCATGTAGTTCTTATTCATATGTAGCTAATATTTTCCAGCTGGAGCTCCCTATCATGGCAGTAATTTAGGAGGACCTGCGGTCTCGTCGATTGAGTACATGTGTGTGCCTTGGCCTCCACTCTAAATGAACACACTTTTTGTTGTATGGTAGTGATCTATATGTGTTTATGGTCCTTAAGGGAAGGATCAGTAAGAACTTCTTCTATTGGTGAAGGCTTGTGGTATCCATTGTTACAACCATTCTTTACCTCTTGTCCTTTTTAAAAAAATTGGAGAAACTATAATATAGATTTCACAGGACAAAAAGGTTGATGTATATTTATCAGCTGAGTAGGAAAGGAAACAACAGAAAAGCTTTCTGGAAATGCCATTCTTCTTGGTCTTCTGACATGCTAGATGATTTAGTGAAATAGAAGAGTTTACTGAATCAACTGACTCTCTCGTTTGACTCTGTTCGATGTTTTTAATGCTCACATCATTATGTCATGCAAAATTATGGAGTACTTGTCTTCGCTAATACCACCAAATTATCCTCTGCAGTGAAGAATCAAGGTTATCTACTGCAGGTAAGTGTTTTCTTTATTCAATGATAATATTGCCAGGGGTGAAGCCGGAACTAAGCAACATGTATGAGCAAGGCAAGTGTGTTGAGGAGCGTGGGGGCGACCATGATGTTTCCAGCAGAAAGGGTGCATATGGGATAATGTATTACCTATGAGTCCGCACATATGAGAGGTAAAAAAAGTCTTTGTAGTGCAAGGCACGTTCTAAGTTTCATCTTTTTGCATGATTACGTGCTTAGGGCATTTGATTATTTTTCTCTTGACATGGGTAAATGCCCCACCATCCCGATCTTTCCAAAAAAATAGAATTCTATGGTTATGAGATTACCAATTGAAGAACAGACAGAAATTGGCAAGACTCGGTACGAAACACTGCAGTACCTCTAGGACATCGACAATGCTAACATTCATGTATGTATGTTAGGAGTTACGATATGACCTTATATTTATGTATGTTAACATTCAAAAATGTTGGATTAGATTACTAATGTATATACGAGATGTGGTGAAACTGAGACATATGTTGTACTCGGCACATTTGATAAAATATATTAACTAATTCACCCATACTTTATTTATCATCCCGTGGCATCGTTACTTCATTGATATACAGGTTGCTGATGTGCAACATATGCCCTTTTTCGTTGACAATGGTAACATTCAGCAAGGAGAACTGTATTGTTTTGATCAGAGCAGACTCGTGGTACTTTTTGTAGTGATATATTTAGAAAGGGGAGGACGTATATTAGGTGTTGTCCTGATAATGATTAAGGTAATCTCTACTCCTAATGTCTGACTTGGTAGCCTCGCCTCCACGGTTTTTTTCCGTCTTCCACTTTCGTCCGGTTTATTTTCGTTGCACCTCCCACCACTATCTACTGCTCGGTTTCTTTGTCTCAACTCCCACCCTTCGCCCGTCGGTTTTGTTGAACAATCAACAATCGATCGCCTCCCACTTCCATCTTCCTCCTCCAACCATTCCCCCAACCCCAACCCCGCCGCCAAGCTCTTCTCCCCCTGATTGCCCCAACCCCACCGCTGGCACCCCCCACTATCTCCACCTTCACTGGCAGCCGCAGCCATGGACAGCGCGGCTGCCTCTTTCGTCCACCATGCGGGCCTTCCGCCCGTCTCCCTAGCAAGCTGAACAAACATGAAAAATTGAAGTGCTACTGCGGACGTACTATTCTGAATGTGAAAATCAATTGAATTGGCTCTTTTCTAATTGTACACTTGCAGAAATCTCAGATCTTGCAAATTACAGTACAACCATAAAACTCATGATTTGACTCCTACAGGGCCTTTTGCTCTTTAATATGACTAATAATTTGCTTTAATACCATAGATTGCATTAACTTTCTAAGTGAACGACAATCAAGAAGGTCATTAGATAAAACCAAAAAATCCGTCTAGTATTGGAGTGTAGAAAAGTTGAGACTGCAAAATAAAAAAGGTTATATTTACGTTTATTAGAGAACGTTCTTTACTTTTTACAGCAAATCACAAAATCTTTGTAACTAAAAGTTTAGAGAAGGTTTTTTTTACCATTTACGGCAAAACACAAAATCTAAATCATCAATCCCAACCCAAACTAATAAAATCAAATTGCCTACTCACACCAGCCTCAAGAGTACATAGTGGTAAACAAGAACAAGAGGATGAGAGAAAAGTAAGCCATCAGACTTCAGTGCTGGGATGCATGAGAAAAGATAATCGTTACAACTGACAGATGACATATCCATTGCCCATCATTCAAATAATTAAGATTTCAGTTTAGCCTGCAACAATACCAGATCAAGGACGGGTTGGCTGGCGCCTGTGCAAACCACGCGCGGAGTAAAGTCAATGTTGCAAGGTAGAGCCGGCGGCGGGCCTCCTTGATCCACAATGTTGTGATGTAGAGCCTAGGTGGTGGGCCTCCTTGATCCACCTGGTGGATGACGGCGACTCCGGTCCTGGCACCCATGGAGTTGGTGATCCAAAAGTCATAGGGCCTGGATATAACTCTGGCGGACGTATGCGGCCTGCGCATCGAGCTTGGTCATCTCGAGAATGGAGATAGGTGAGTTGTAGACCAAGAGCTGGTGGGCAGCATGGCACGCACGCTCACCAAAGAACAAATCTGAGCCACGCCCCTACTTCTACTGGTTCCTACAAAGAGCAACTAGCTTAGATCTTAGACTAGTCGGTCGCCATGGTGATTTTATAGCACCGCCGTGGGATTTCTCATGATTTTATGTAGGCAATCTACAACCGTGGTGGTCATTGGTTGGGTGGTGTCGCTGCCTTGGGGAGAGACGAAGTGATGGTAAAAGAAAGCAGGATCCGATGGTGATCTTATAGCATCGACTACAGACACGTCGCAGGCTCGCAGTGAACCTGGATGCGGCGAGGCTGACTCATGGATCAATGGCGGATCTTGACGTTGTTAGGGCTGGGATTGGATGGTTGTGGAGGGTGGTGTGCTTGGTTCGGTTCCCATGGAAGAATGTGGCCTCCTCGTGGATTGATTGTAGCCATCGTAGAGGACATTGTGGCCCTCCCTCGAGGAGCAAGGACAGTGCAGGCGGCAGCAGGGGGTAGGGGTAGATGCAGGGAGGGATGTCGGCGGCTGCTCGAGGTTGTCGTGAGGAAAGACTTGACGACCCATCTTTATCAATGGAGGTGGAAGAGCGCAAAGTCGATATTGGATAGGAGTTTGAGTTCTTGTTGGCCTTGGCTGGTTCCCCACTTTAGAGATGTATTTTTTCGTGTGCGAGCGGACAGTGGGTAAGTAAAAGGGATAGGGGCTTTTCTGCATAAGTTCATGATGGACCAAAAATATGACCTCCCTTTATTAGTAGGATAGATATCATATTCTTCATTATTGTTGGTTCGGTGAAATTTCCTAATACTTGATTGTTGTGTTTCTAATTAGAGCACCTAGGACGAGGGGATGATAAATGAAACATACTGATTATAAATTTTGAATAGCCCGTGGCAACGCACGGGCATTCTACTAGTAAATCCAATTACAATTCTGACTAAAAGAAACTACTTTCTAGCAGAAAACCTTCTTCGGGATGTACCTTTCTATCCAAATTCATAATAATAACTAGGGATAATTAGGGATGCAATACATATCTCAAATTGGTTGATTGCCTTGTGCAACATGAACTCCTGGTGTGGCCAAATCGGCCCCCCTCCATCACGATATGTGGCCCCCACATGACATGTAAATTATTCACCCATGTTAGGCCGAGTAGGTGGCATCCCCCCCACCCTCCTCGAGTTTCAAAATCTTAAAGTGCGATAAGGTTTGAATTTATTTACAAAAAAGACAATTGCATATTCTGAATTTCTGCAGTGCGTGCAAAAAAAACCCTGGTTCTGCCCATGCAGTATTTGTGATTTGGTGTCCAACTCTTAAACATACCACGTCGAGAGAACCTATAAAAAGTAGAAGCATGCAACAAGATTAACACCAACATAAGAGCAGCTCTAGTAGAGTCGCCAAAAACACTGAAACTCCCTAATAACTATCATAAGGAGTGCATACATAAAAAAAGAGTTGTAATAGATTGAAAGCACAAGTGCTCCCTGGGTGATTTTGGTAATTAATGTCAACATATCTCTTGTTGGACTAATACTTCTACCTAGTATATTTGAGATGAGTTCAACAATGGAGTGGCATGGACAAGAGGATGTGGAACCCCTTCAAGAAGCTAAGGACAAGGATTGGCAAAAGCTCAAGTCTCTACATTTTCATTTTAGTGATCCAAGATCACATTGAGTCCATAGGAAAAACCAATACTATTAAAAGGGGATGAGGTGTTGCTTAATGGCTTGCTTGCTCAAAATGCTTAGTGATATGCTCCAAAGCCCTCAACCACTTTCACATTTTCACATATGTCCCAAAACCTAAAGTCAAACTCGGCCCCACCGATTTGATCTATCCGGCGCCACCGAGTTCACTTGACATAGCCACTGCCAGAAACCCTAATCAATTCGGTCTCATCGATGGGATCTCGGTTTCATCGAGATGGGCTTGCAAACTCTCTGTTGCCTATTGCAATTATTTCGATCTCACAGAGATATGCAATCGGTCCCACCGAGTTTGCTTGACCAACTCTCTGTTTTTCTTATTACCAAAATCGGTCCCACCGAGTTTGTGTAATCGGTCAAACCGAGTTGAGGTTTTACCCTAACCCTAGCACATCGGTCCCACCGAGTTGATCATATCGGTCCCATCGAAAACTCTAACATTCACATTTTGAACTATATCGGTCTGACTGAGTTTCTCGATTCGGTCCCACCGAGTTTGGTGAATTGTGTGTAAGGGCTAGATTTTGTGTGGAGGCTATATATACCCCTCCACCCACTCTTCAATTGTGGAGTGAGCCATCAGAACATGCCTACACTTCCACCATTCATTTTCTGAGATAGATCTACCTACTCATGTGCTGAGACCAAGATATTCCAATCCAACCACAAGAATCTTGATCTCTAGCCTTCCCCAAGTTGCTTTCCACTCAAATCATCTTTCCACCAAATCCAAATCTATGAGAGAGAGTTGAGTGTTTGGGAGACTATCATTTGAAGCACAAGAGCAAGGAGTTCATCATCAACACACCATCTATTACCTTTTGGAGAGTGGTGTCTCCTAGATTGGTTAGGTGTCACTTGGGAGCCTCCGTCAAGATTGTGGAGTTGAACCAAGGAATTTGTAAGGGCAAGGAGATTGCCTACTTTGTGAAGACCTACCCAAGTGAGGCAAGTCCTTCGTGGGCGATGGCCATGGTGGGATAGACAAGGTTGCTTCTTCGTGGACCCTTCATGGGTGGAGCCCTCCGTGGACTCGCGCAACCGTTACCCTTCATGGGTTGAAGTCTCCATCAACGTGATGTACGATAGCACCTATCGGAACCACGCCAAAAATCTCCGTGTCACTAATTGCGTTTGCACACTCCAATCCCATTCCTTTACTTTCTTGCAACTTGCATGCTTTACTTTCCGCTGCTCATATACTCTTGCCATGCTTGCTTGAAGTGTATTGTGAATGTTTAAACTTATGCTAAAACTCCACCTTAACTTAAAAAAATTAAAAATAGCTACTTTTCTTTGTTGATGGTCTAATCACCCCCTCTAGACACCTCTTCTCGATCCTACAATTGGTATCAGAGCTTTGGTCTCCATTGCTTTGGTTTAATCACCATTGGAGGAAGATGGATGAGTCTACATTGGGGAGTCTTAGACGTAGAGTGCCTATACATGATGTAGAGTTCTTTCATGAGTGAAAAAATGAGATGCTTGAGATTTTCAATGAATATCACTTGAACAAGTACATTACTAGCCCTTGTGCACCCCCTGTTGATGCTTTGCATCCTACCCTGGATGAGTCTATTGACATGATTCGCAACCTTAGAGCTGTCAATCTTATTACTAGATGTTTGCCTAGAAATTTGGTCGGTTGCTTGCCTACTCTTGATTGTGCCTACACTATATGGAGATTTCTTGAGGAACGATTTCCAAACTATTCCTTGCAAAACTTAGATGAGATTCTTCATAAGTCTATTGCCTTGAGTAAGATGAATTCCAATGATCCTAAGTTTGGTGATTGTTTGTTTGAGCTTACTAACCTCATGCATGCCAAAGGAGATGTTGGAATCATTAGCAATATCATCTCCGAAGCTGTTAGAATTCATAAAGATGAACATTGTGATGATCACTTATCTAATGAATCACTCTCTCTAGGAATTGATCAATCACAAGACAATGTTGAACATGGATACTATGATGAGGATGATGATAGTGACTTTGATCTTGATGAGTCTATGAGACACTTTGGCCTTATGGCTAATCTTCGCGGCTACATGGCTGGAGGAAAGGAATGGGTTCTTGATAGTGGATGTACCGATCACATGACCGGAGACAAGGATATGTTTTGTGAGCTTGCTGAAAATGACGGCCCTCAAAAGTATGTCACTTTTCGTGACAACTCAAAGGGTAAGGTGGTTGGCCTTGGTAAGGTGGCCATCTCACATGATAGCTCCATACAAAATGTTATGCTCGTTGAATCCCTTGGCTACAATTTACTTTCCGTATCTAGACTTGCTGACTCTGGTTTCAATGTCCTATTTACTGAAGTAGATTGCCAAGTGTTTCGTAGAGATAATCATAAAATGGTCTTTACCGGTATACGTAGAGGTGATCTTTACATTGTTGATTTCACTAAAAAGGCTCAACCTAGAACTTGCTTAATTGCTAAATCTTCTAAAGGTTGGTTGTGGCATAGAAGGTTAGGTCATGTGGGCATGCGAAATCTTGATAAGCTTATTAAAGGTGATCATATCCTTGGAGTGAAAGATGTTATATTTGACAAGGATAGATTGTGCAGTGTGCAGTGCTTGTCAAGCAGGAAAACAAGTTGGAGGAAGCTACCCCGTGAAGAACATCATGACCACGAGAACACCGCTCGAGCTACTCCATGTGGATCTCTTTGGTCCCAATGCCTATAAAAGTCTCGGTGGAAACTCATTTGGTCTAGTGATAGTCGATGGTTTTTCAAGATTTACGTGGGTGTTCTTTCTTGATGATAAATCGCAGGTCCAAAAGATCTTCAAGAACTTCGCTAGGAAGGACCAAAATCAATTTGAAGTGAAGATCAAGAAGGTTCACAGCGATAACGGAACGGAGTTCAAGAACGCAAATGTGGATACCTTTCTTGACGAAGAAGGGATTTCACACGAGTTCTCGACTACGTACACGCCTCAACAAAATGGAGTTGTTGAGAGGAAGAACCGGACTCTTATTGAGATGGCAAGAACGATGCTTGATGAGTACAAGACACCAAAACACTTTGGGGCAGAAGCGGTTGAGACAGCTTGTCATGCAACAAATTGCTTGTATCTTCACAAGCTACACGGCAAGACGGCATACGAGCTTCTCACCGGTAACAAACCCCAAGTTGGATACTTTCGAGTATTCGGCTCAAAGTGCTATATACTTGATAAGCATCGTCGTTCTAAATTTTCTCCTAAATCTCATGAGGGTTTCCTACTTGGTAATGGCTCAAACTCTCACACTTACCGTGTCTACAATAATTTCACCCGAAAGGTTGAAGAGACGGTAGATGTGAAGTTTGATGAATCTAATGGCTCGCAAGTAGAGCAATTGCCAATTGATCTAGGAGACAAAGACCCTTCGGAAGCAATCCAAGACTTGTCTATTGGCAAGATTCGTCCAACGGAGGTGAAGGAGAGTACCTCTTCCGTCCAAGTGGAAGCTTCTACCTCACGACAAGGTGAACCAAGAGTTGACACGGAGGCATCTGAAGGAAATATGCCCTAGAGGCAATAATAGAGTTGATATTTATATTTTCTTATATCATGATAAATGTTTATTATTCATGCTAGAATTGTATTAACCGGAAACTTAGTACATGTGTGAATACATAGACAAACAAAGTGTCCCTAGTATGCCTCTACTAGACTAGCTCGTTAATCAAAGATGGTTAAGTTTCCTAGCCATAGACATGTGTTGTTATTTTATGAACGGGATCACGTCATTAGAGAATGATGTGATGGACAAGACCCATCCGTTATCTTAGCACTATGATCGTTTAGTGTATTGCTATTGCTTTCTTCATGACTTATACATGTTCCTATGACTATGAGATTATGCAACTCCCGAATACCGGAGGAACACTTAGTGTGCTATCAAACGACACAACGTAACTGGGTGATTATAAAGATGCTCTACAGGTGTCTCCGATGGTGTTTGTTGAGTTGGCATAGATCGAGATTAGGATTTGTCACTCCGATTGTCGGAGAGGTATCTCTGGGCCCTCTCGGTAATGCACATCACTGTAAGCCTTGCAAGCAATGTGACTAATGAGTTAGTTGAGGGATGATGCATTACGGAACGAGTAAAGAGACTTGCCGGTAACGAGATTGAACTAGGTATGGTGATACCGACGATCAAATCTCGGGCAAGTAACATACCGATGACAAAGGGAACAACGTATGTTGTTGTGCGGTTTGACCGATAAAGATCTTTGTAGAATATGTAGGAGCCAATATGAGCATCCAGGTTCTGCTATTAGTTATTGACCGGAGATGTGTCTCAGTCATGTCTACATAGTTCTCGAACCGTAGGGTCCGCACGCTTAACGTTTGATGATGATTTGTATTATGAGTTATGTGATTTGATGACCGAAGTTTGCTCGGAGTCCCGGATGAGAACACAGACATGACGAGGAGTCTCAAAATGGTCGAGACGTAAAGATCGATATATTGGAAGGCTATATTCGGACATCGGAAAGGTTCTGAGTGGTTCGGGTATTTTTCGGAGTACCGGAGAGTTACGGGAATTCGCCGGGGGAAGTATTGGGCCTTCATGGGCCTAGTAATGGAAGAGAGGAGGCAGGCCAAGGTGGGGCGCGTGCCCCCCCTAGCCCAAACCGAATTGGACTAGGGGGCCGGCCCCCCTTTCCTTCTCTTCTTCCTCTCCTTCCTTTCTCTCCTACTTGGACTAGGAAAGGGGGAAACCTACTCCTACTAGGAGTAGGAATCCCCCCTTAGGGCGCGCCCCTTGTGGCCAGCCCTCCTCCTCCTCCCCTCCTTTATATACGGGGGAGGGGGCACCCCACAGACACACAAGTTGATTTCTTAGCCGTGTGCGGTGCCCCCCTCCACAGTTTTCCACCTCGGTCATATTGTTGTAGTGCTTAGGTGAAGCCCTGCGTCGGTAACTTCATCATCACCGTCACCACGCCGTCGTGCTGACGAAACTCTCCCTTGGCCTCAGCTAGATCTAGATTTTGAGGGACGCCACTGAGCTGAACGTGTGCAGATCGCGGAGGTGCCCTGCGTTCGGTACTTGATCGGTTGGATCGCGAAGACGTTCAACTACATCAACCGCGTTACTAAACGCTTCCGCTTTCGGTCTACAAGGGTACGTGGACACACTCTCCCCGCTCATTGCTATGCTTCTCCTAGATAGATCCTGCGTGATCATAGGATTTTTTTTTGAAATACTACGTTCCTCAACAGTGGCATCAGAGCCAGGTCTATGCGTAGATGTTATATGCACGAGTAGAACACAAAGAGTTGTGGGCGATAATAGTCATACTGCTTACCAGCATGTCATACTTTGATTCGGTGATATTGTTGGATGAAGCGGCCCAGACCGACATTACATGAACGTGTTCATGAGACTGGTTCTACCGCCGTGCTTTGCACACGGGTGGCTAGTGGGTGTCTGTTTCTCCAACTTTAGTTGAATCGAGTGTGACTATGCCCGATCCTTGTTGAAGGTTAAAACAACACATTTGACGAAAAATCGTTATGGTTTTTGATGCGTAGGTAAGAACGGTTCTTGCTAAGCCCGTAGCAGCCACGTAAAACTTGCAACAACAAAGTATAGGACGTCTAACTTGTTTTTGCATGGCATGTTGTGATGTGATATGGTCAAGACGTGATGAGATATAAATTGTTGTATGAGATGATCATGTTTTGTTAAAGTTATCGGTAACTGGCTGGAGCCTTATGGTTGTCTCTTTATTGCATAAGATGCAATCACCATATAATTGCTTTACTTTATCGCTATGCGATAGCAATAGTTGCAAAAGAAATAGTTGGCGAGACGACCCTGTGACGACACGTTGATAAAGATCAAGATGCTGGAGATCATGGTGTCATGCCGGCGACGATAGAGATCATGACGGTACTTTGGAGATGGAGATCAAAGGCACAAGATGATGATGGCCATATCATGTCACATATTTTGATTGCATGTGATGCTTATCTTTTATGAATCTTATTTTGCTTAGTATAACAGTAGCATTATGAGATGATCCCTTACTAAAATTTCAAGATATAAGTGTTCTCCCTGAGTATGCACCGCTGCGACAGTTCTTCGTGCTGAGACACCACGTGATGATCGGGTGTGATAAGCTCTACGTTCACATACAACGGGTGCAAGCCAGTTTTGCACATGCAGAATACTCGGGTTAAACTTGACGAGCCTAGCATATGCAGATATGGCCTCGGAACACTGAGACCGAAAGGTCGAGCGTGAATCATATAGTAGATATGATCAACATAGTGATGTTCACCATTGAAAACTACTCCATCTCACGTGATGATCGGACATGGTTTAGTTGATATGGATCACATGATCACTTAGATGATTAGAGGGATGTCCATCTAAGTGGGAGTTCTTAAGTAATATGATTAATTGAACTTCAATTTATCATGAACTTAGTACCTGGTAGTATTTGCATAACTATGTTGTAGATCAATAGCTCACGATGTAGCTCCCCATTTATTTTTGATATGTTACTAGAGAAAAAAAATGTTGAAAGATGATAGTAGCAAGATGCGGACTAGGTCCGTGATCTGAGGATTATCCTCATTGTTGCATAGAAGAATTATGTCCTTGATGCACCGCTAGGTGACGGACCTATTGCAGGAGCAGATATAAGACGTTATGAACATTTGGCAAGCTCGGTATGATAACTACTTGATAGTTTAGTGCGCCATGCTTTACGGCTTAGAACCGGGACTTCAAAAACGTTTTGAATGCCACAGAGCATATACAATGTTCCAAGAGCTGAAATTGGTATTTCAGACTCATGCCCGAGTCAAGAGGTATGAGACCTCTGACAAGTACTTTGCCTACAAGATGGAGGAGAATAGCTCAACCAGTGAGCATGTGCTTAGATTTTCTGAGTACTACAATCGCTTTAATCAAGTGGGAGTTAATCTTCCAGATAAAATAGTGATTGAAAGAGTTCTCTAGTCACTATCACCAAGTTACTGGAACTTCATGATGTACTATAATATGCAAGGGATGACGAAAATGATTCCTGAGCTCTTCGTGATGCTGAAATCGACGAAGGTAGAAATCAAGAAAAGCATCAAATGTTGATGCTTGACAAGACCACTAGTTTGAAGTAAAAGGGCAAGGGAAAGAAAGGGAACTTCAAGAAGAATGGCAAGCAAGTTGCCACTCCCATGAAGAAGCCCAAAGATAGACCCAAGCCTGAAACTGCATGCTTCTACTGCGAAGGAAATGGTAACTGGAAGCGGAACTGCCCCAAATACTTGGCGGATAAGAAGGATGGCAAAGTGAACAAAAGTATATATGATATACATGTTATTGATGTGTACTTTACTAGTGTTCATAGTAGCCCCTGGGTATTTGATACTGGTTCAGTTGCTATGATTAGTAACTCGAAACATGAGTTACAAAATGAACAAAGACTAGTTGAGGGCAAGGTGACGATGTGTGTTGGAAGTGATTCCAATGTTGATAAGATCACCATCGCCCATTCCCTTTACCTTCTGGATTAGTGTTGAACCTAAAATAAATGTTATTTGGTGTTTGCGTTGAGCACAATATGATTGGATCATGTATATTGCAAAAGGTTATTCATTTAAGTTAAAGAATAATTGTTATTCTGTTTACATGAATAAAACCTTCTGTGGTCATACACCCAAGGTGAATGGTTTATTGAATCTCGATCGTAGTGATACACATATTCATAATATTGATGACCAAAAGATGCAAAGTTGATAATGATAGTGCAACATATTTGTGGCACTGCCGTTTAGGTTATATTGGGGTAAAGCGCATGAAGAAACTCCATGCTGATGGGCTTTTGGAATCACTTGATTATGAATCACTTGATGCTTGCGAACCATGCCTCATGGGCAAGATGACTAAGACTCCGTTCTCCGGAACAATGGAGCGAGCAACTGACTTATTGGAAATAATACATACTGATGTATGTGATCCGATGAGTGTTGAGGCTCGCGGCGGGTTTCATTATTTTCTGACCTTCACAGATGATTTGAGCAGATATGGGTATATCTACTTGATGAAACATAAGTCTGAAATATTTGAAAAGTTCAAAGAATTTCATAGTGAAGTGGAAAATCATCATAACAAGAAAATAAAGTTTCTACGATCTGATTGCAGAGAAGAATATTTGAGTTACAAGTTTGGTCTTCATTTGAAACAATGTGGAATAGTTTCGCAACTCACGCCACCTGGAACACCACAGCGTAATGGTGTGTCCGAACGTCATAACCGTACTTTATTAGATATGGTGCGATCTATGATGTCTCTTACCGATTTACCACTATCGTTTTGGGGTTATGCATTAGAGACAGCTACATTCACGTTAAATAGGGCACCATGTAAATCCGTTGAGATGACACCGTATGAACTGTGGTTTGGCAAGAAACCTAAGCAGTCATTTCTTAAAGTTTGGGTTGCGATGCTTATGTGAAAAAACTTCAACCTGATAAGCTCAAACCCAAATCGGAGATATGTGTCTTGATAGGATACCCAAAGGAGACTGTTGGGTACACCTTATATCACAGATCCGAAGGCAAGATATTCGTTGCTAAGAATGGATACTTTCTAGAGAAGGAGTTTCTCTCGAAAGAAGTGAGTGGGAGGAAAGTAGAACTTGATGAGGTAATTGTACCTTCTCCTGAATTGGAAAGTAGTTCATCATAGAAATCAGTTCCAGTGATGCCTACACCAATTAGTGAGGAAGTTAATGATGATGATCATGAAACTTCGGATCAAGTTACTACCAAACCTCGTAGGTCAACCAGAGTATGTTCCACACCAAGTGGTACGGTAATCATGTACTGGAAGTCATGTTACTAGACCGTGAAGAACCTACGAAGTATGAGGAAGCGATGATGAGCCCAGATTCCGCAAAATGGCTTGAGTCCATGAAATCTGAGATGGGATCCATGTATAAGAACAAAGTATGGACTTTGGTTGACTTGCCCGATGATCGGCAAACCATTGAGAATAAATGGATCTTCAAGAGGAAGACAGACGCTGATAGTAGTGTTACTATCTACAAAGCTCAAATTGTCGCAAAAAGTTTCGACAAGTTCAAGGTGTTGACTACGATGAGACTTTCTCACTCGTAGCGTTGCTTAAGTTTGTCCGAACCATGTTAGCAATTGCAACATTTTATGAAATCTGGCAAATGGATGTCAAAACTGCATTCCTTAATGGATTTCTTAAAGAATAGTTGTATATGATACAACAAGAAAGTTTTGTCAATCCTAAAGGTGCTAACAGAGTGTGCAAGCTCCAGCGATCCATCTATGGACTGGTGCAAGCATCTCGGAGTTGGAATATACGCTTTGATGAGTTGATCAAAGCATATAGTTTTATACAGACTTGCGGTGAAGCCTGTATTTACAAGAAAGTGAGTGGGAGCACTACAGCATTTCTGATAAGTATATGTGTATGACATATTGTTGATCGGAAATAATGTAGAATTTTCTGGAAAGCATAAAGGAGTATTTGAAAGGAGTTTTTCAAAGGAAGACCTCAGTGAAGCTGCTTACATATTGAGCATCAAGATCTATAGAGATAGATCAAGATGCTTGATAAAAATTTTCAATGATTACATACCTTGACAAGTTTTGGAAGTAGTTCAAAATGGAACAGTCAAAGAAGGAGTTCTTGCCTGTGCTGCAAGGTGTGAAATTGAGTAAAGACTCAAAACCCGACCACGGCAGAAAATAGAAAGAGAATGAAAAGTCATTCCCTATGCCTTAGTCATAGGTTCTATAAAGTATGCTATGCTGTGTACCAGACCTATTGTGTACCTCACCATGAGTTTGGCAAGAGGGTACAATAGTAATCCAGGAGTGGATCACTGAACATCGGTCAAAATTATCCTTAGTGGAATAAGGAAATGTTTCTCGGTTATGGAGGTGACAAAGAGTTCGTCGTAAAGAGTTTCATCGATGCAAGCTTTGACACAGATCTGGATTACTCTAAGTCCCGATCTAGATACATATTGAAAGTGGGAGCAATTAGCTAGAGTAGCTCCGTGCAGAGCATTGTAGACATAGAAAAATTGCAAAATACCTACGGCTCTGAATGTGGCAGACCCGTTGACTAAACTTCTCTCACAAGAAAAACATGACCACACCTTAGTACTCTTTGGGTGTTAATCACATTGAAATGTGAACTAGATTATTTACTCTAGTAAACCCTTTGGATATTAGTCACATGGAGATGTGAACTAATCACATAAAGATGTGAACTATTGGTGTGAAATCACATGACGATGTGAACTAGATTATTGACTCTACTGCAAGTGGGAGACTGAAGGAAATATGCCCTAGAGGCAATAATAAAGTTGTTATTTATATTTCCTTATATCATGATAAATGTTTATTATTCATGCTAGAATTGTATTAACCGGAAACTTAGTACATGTGTGAATACATAGACAAACAGAGTGTCCCTAGTATGCCTCTACTAGCCTAGCTCGTTAATCAAAGATGATTAAGTTTCCTAGCCATAGACATGTGTTGTCATTTGACGAACAAGATCACATCATTAGAGAATGATGTGATGGACAAGACCCATCCGTTAGCTTAGCACTATGATCGTTTAGTTTATTGCTATTGCTTTCTTCATGACTTATACATGTTCCTATGACTATGAGATTATGCAACTCCCGAATACCGGAGGGACACTTGGTGTGCTATCAAACGTCACAACGTAACTGGGTGATTATAAAGATGCTCTACATGTGTCTCCGATGGTGTTTGTTGAGTTGGCATAGATCGAGATTTGGATTTGTCACTCCGATTGTCAGAGAGGTATCTCTGGGCCCTCTCGGTAATGCACATCACTATAAGCCTTGCAAGCAATGTGACTAATGAGTTAGTTGCAGGATGATGCATTATGGAACGAGTAAAGAGACTTGCCGGTAACGAGATTGAACTAGGTATGGTGATACCGACGATCGCATCTCAGGCAAGTAACATACCGATGACAAAGGGAACAACGTATGTTGTTGTGCGGTTTGACCGATAAAGATCTTCGTAGAATATGTAGGAGCCAATATGAGCATCCATGTTCCGCTATTGGTTATTGACCAGAGATGTGTCTCGGTCATGTCTACATAGTTCTTGAACCCGTAGGGTCCGCACGCTTAACGTTCGATGACGATTTGTATTATGAGTTATGTGATTTGATGATCGAAGTTTGTTCGGAGTCCCGGATGAGATCACAGACATGATGAGGAGTCTCGAAATGGTTGAGACGTAAAGATCCATATATTGGAAGGCTATATTAGGACATCGGAAAGGTTCTGAGTGGTTCGGGTATTTTTCGGAGTACCGGAGAGTTACGGGAATTCGCCGGGGGAAGTATTGGGCCTTCATAGGCCTAGTAATCGAAGAGAGGAGGCAGGCCAAGGTGGGGCGCGCGCCCCCCTAGCCCAAACCGAATTGGACTAGGGGGGCCGCCCCGCTTTCCTTCTCTTCTTCCTCTCCTTCCTTTCTCTCCTACTTGGACTAGGAAAGGGGGAAACCTACTCCTACTAGGAGTAGGAATCCCCCCTTAGGGCGCGCCCCTTGTGGCCGGCCCTCCTCCTCATCCCCTCCTTTATATACGGGGGAGGGGGCACCCCATAGACACACAAGTTGATTTCTTAGCCGTGTGCGGTGCCCCCCTTCACAGTTTTCCACCTCGGTCATATTGTCGTAGTGCTTAGGTGAAGCCCTGCGCCGGTAACTTCATCACCGTCACCACACTGTCGTGCTGACAAAAATCTCCCTCGGCCTCAGCTGGATCTAGAGTTCGAGAGACGTCACCGAGCTGAACGTGTGCAGATCGCGGAGGTGCCATGCATTCGGTACTTGATCGGTTGGATCGCGAAGACGTTCGACTACATCAACCGCGTTACTAAATGCTTCCGATTTCGGTCTACGAGGGTACGTGGACACACTCTCCCCGCTCGTTGCTATGCTTCTCCTAGATAGATCTTGCGTGATCGTAGGATTTTTTTTGAAATACTACGTTCTCCAACAGCATCCACAAGTGGGACACGTCAAGAGGATGAAAACGAGGAAGTACACCAAGATGAACCTCATCAACCTCCTTCTCCACCTCGACAAGAGAACAACAATGTCAACAACGAAGAAGGCCAAGAGGAAGAACAAGATGATGAAGAATATGTTCCCCCCGACCCAAACAAAAGCTCTCACGAGTTCGAGCAAGAGTTTCACGAGACCATCCCGTCGAACAAATCTTCAACGATATCCAAACCAGGAGAATCACTCGCTCTAAAACTCGTTTGGCAAATTTTTGTGAACATTATTCATTCATATCTAGCATTGAACCTATGAAGGTTGAAGAAGCATTGGAAGATCCGGATTGGCTAAGTGCCATGCACGAAGAGCTACACAACTTTGAGAGGAACCAAGTGTGGACATTGGTTGAGAAGCCCGACAACAACCACAACATCATCGGTACCAAATGGGTGTTTCGCAACAAGAAAGACGAAGATGGACAAGTCATTCGCAACAAAGCACGTCTCGTCGCCCAAGGCCACACTCAAGTCGAAGGTATGGACTATGGTGAGACATATGCCCCTGTTGCTAGACTTGAGTCCATCCGCATCTTCCTATGCAAATCACCATGATATTACCTTGTACCAAATGGACATTAAAAGTGCTTTTCTAAATGGTGAAATTGAGGAGGAAGTCTATGTTAAACAACCTCCCGGGTTTGTTAATCCAAAAAACCTGACCATGTTTACAAACTTCACAAAGCTCTTTGTGGTCTTAAACAAGCTCCTAGAGCGTGGTATAAATGCTTGACCAAGTTCCTTATTGAAAAAAGGCTTTGAGATTGGAAAGGTAGATTCTACTCTTTTTACTAAAAGGGTTAATGGAGAATTATTTGTGTGCCAAATTTATGTTGATGATATCATATTTGGTTCGACTAACCCTCATTTTAGTGAAAAGTTTGGAAAGCTAATGTCGGAGAAGTTTGAGATGTCTATGATGGGTGAACTCAAGTTCTTTCTTGGTTTGCAAATCAAGCAAACTAAGGAGGGTACTTTTGTTTCCCAAACAAAGTATACCAAGGACCTATTCAAGAAGTTCAACATGCAAGAATGCAAAGGTATGAATACACCCATGCCCGCTAGTGGACATCTTGACTTGACTAAGGATGGAAAACCGGTTGACCAAAAGGTTTATCGCTCTATGATTGGTTCATTGTTATATCTATGTGCCTCCCGTCCTGATATTATGCTAAGTGTGTGCATGTGTGCATGATATCAAGCAGCCCCCAAAGAATGTCATCTTAAGGCTGTGAAAAGGATAGTGAGATACTTAATTCATACACCAAATTTTGGCATTTGGTATCCTAAGAGGTCTTCTTTTGACCTTGTTGGCTACTCCGATTCGGACTATGCCGGTGACAAGGTTGATAGAAAGTCCACTTCGGGTACTTGTCAATTTCTTGGTAGATCTCTTGTGTCTTGGTCTTCCAAGAAACAGAACTCGGTATCCTTATCCACCGCCGAAGTGGAATACATCATCGCCGGTTCATGTTGTGCTCAATTACTTTGGATGACCCAAAATCTTAAAGATTATGGCATATATGTGAAACATGTTCCATTGCTTTGTGACAATGAAAGTGCTATTAAGATTGCTCACAATCCCGTGCAACATTCTTGAACTAAGCATATTAAAGTTCGTCATCATTTCATTCGATATCATGTTGCCAAAGGGGACATTGATCTTAAGCATGTTCGTACCAATAAGCAATTGGCGGATATATTCACCAAACCGCTTGATGAGAAAGTATTTTGCCATTTGAGAGGTGAATTGAACATCATTGATGCTTCAAACTTGGAGTAGAAACTCCATTTGGATACATGCAAGGCATGAGCCTTTGACTAATCCTTGATATTTCTCTTATGATGATGATCATATGTCTTGGATCTACACTTGTACCCTTGCATGCTATCTAATCCTTGTAGGTACTTGTATGAGCTCAAATTCATGAGATTGCAACTCACTCACATCTTGAGCAATCTCTACATCACCAAGTTTCTACAATATGGTGGTTGAAGTCAAGGAAGCATGAAACCTTTCAACATATCCTTTGACAATTTTTCTATATCAAATTTCATGATTGTCATTATGGATACACAAGTGCTCTTCCTTGCAAAACTAACCCATGTAGGTAGATGAACTCAAACTACAAGCGGTGCTCCCAACTCATTGATGAAGCTACATCAACCTTGAGCATCCTACACAAGTTCAACTACATGATCAAGTTCAATACTACCACCCAAGGTATGTTATTCCATCTTAGAGAAGCTTTACTCCAAGTCATGGGTCAAAGCAGCTCAACAACATGTGAATACATCAAAATGCTTAAACGGAAAATGGTAACCCCATTTTCAGCTTAAACGATGAGTATGACCTATGATCAAGTGTTCTCACTTGACTCCTCAGTCAATATACTCTAACATAGGTGACTTTGTCGCCGACCAATTCTAGATGAAGTTCCCTAGTGTTTCTCTGTGTTCTTGCATTTGACTCTTGCATGTTTGTTCCCTTCGTTATTCAAAAAAAAACTTCATCTAGATTTCTTTGTTTTCTCTATTTTGTTCTGCATTCCCTGCATCCAATTCATTGCAAATCCTTCAGTTAATTCCTTGCAAATTGATACATCTCCAACGTATCTATAATTTATGAAGTATTCATGTCAATATATTATCATTCTTGGATGCTTTACAATCATTTTATAGCAACTTTATATCATTTTTGGGACTAACCTATTGACCCAGTGCCCAGTGCCAGTTGTAGTTTTTTGCTTGTTTTTTACCTCGTACAAATCAATATCAAACGGAGTCCAAAAACCGCGAAACTTTTTGGATATTTTTTTGGACCAGAAGGAACCCAATGGGCCAGAGCTGCACCTGGGGGGTGCCCCGAGGGGGGCACAACCCACCACGGCGCGCCAGGCCCACCTGGCGCGCCTAGGTGGGTTGTGCCCACCTCGATGGCCTCCCGTACCCCTTCTTTGCACTATAAATTCCCAAATATTCCGAAACCCATTGGGGTTCACCTAGATCAGAAGTTCCGCTGCCACAGGGCTCCGTAGCCATCGAAAACCAATCTAGACCCGTTCTGGTACCCTGCCGGAGGGGGGAATCATCTCCGGTGGCCATCTTCATCATCCCGGCGGCCACCACTATGAGGAGGGAGTAGTCCACCATCGGGGCTGAGGGTTTGTACCAGTAGCTATGTGTTTAATCTCTCTCTCTCTCTCTCTCTCTCGTGATCTATATCATGGGCTTTGTTAATATAGCCAGATCATATGATGTTTCTCCCCTCTATACTCTTGTTGTGATGGATTGAATCTTTACCCCTTGAAGTTTTGTCTTGTCGGATTGAATATTCAGATTTGAGAACACATGATTTATGTCTTGCAGTATGAATACTTGAGGTGACAATTGGGGTATCTTATCGATTCACTTGATATATGTTATGGCATTCAACTCGCGGATTCTCGCGGTGATATTGGGGTAATCTATGCATAGGGGTTGATGCACATTTTTCTCCGACGGAAACTTCGGGGTCTCTTTGTAGTTCTTTGTGTGGATTGAGTATTATGAATATGAATTTGCTTTGGTGTTATCTTAGTACGAACTCTTGATTAGATTGATCGGAAAGAATAGCTTGCGTTATTCTAGTACGAACTCTAGGATAGATCAAACGGAAAGAATAGCTTTGAGTTGGTTTCGTACCCTACAAACAATTTCTATCTTTTGTTCTCCGCTAATAGAAACTCGGGAGTGATTCTTTATTGTACTTTGAGGGATAATCATATGATCCAACTATGTTAGCACTGTTGAGAAATTGCACTAGCGAAAGTACGGACCCTAGGCCTCATTTTTAAGCATTGCAACACCGTTTTTGTGCCCGTTTACTATTAGTTACCTTGCTGTTTTTACAATTTCAGATCACAAAAACCAATATCTACTATACATATTACACTTTTATCACCATCTCTTCGCCGAACTAGTGCACCTATACAATTTGCCATTGTATTGGGTGTGTTGGGGTGTCGGTGGGAAACGACACCTATGGGATCACGAGAATCCCTACTACGGTTGCCGGGGCGCAGAGTTGTGAGAAGAGCATGAATAACAGTCAACACAAGGATCGTTTACCCAGGTTCGGGCCGTGAGAATGCGTAATACCCTAGTCCTGCTTTGGTGGATGTATTGAGAGAGTTCTTGAGCTCTCAAACTAGCTATGGTGGCTGCGTAGTTCAAAAGAGCCGAATCCCTCTCCAGTATGCCAAGGGCCTCCTTCTATAGTCGAAAGGGGCTGCCACAGTGGCACACAAGAGGTGGAAAGGTCTACAGTGCTGCGAGCTTATCACCCATATTATAGGACAAGATGCATTTAATGCATCGCTTAGGTGTCCCCTTGTTTTATTGGGGATGGGAACGAGGCCCGTCCCGTCTGTCGCCGCCCCTCCTCGCTTCGACATGCGCCCTGGCCAGCGACGCATGCGGCGCCATGTAGGCAGGCAGGCAGCTGAGGTGGCGCGGTGATAGGGTCTTCACGAAGATCTGCATGCCGCCACACAGGCGTTCGATGAGTTGGCCTGGAAGCTGCATGTCGCCACGCAGGTACCTGCCCAGTTGGTTGGGCTGGCAGCTGCATGCGAGTGGCGTTGGAGACTTGGCTGGTGCGGGCCTGGCAGTGGCCCTGCTGGCGTCCTCGGCAAGGGCCTTGCCGGGGGACCCGGTAAGGGTCTTGCCGTGGCGTTGCAGTCGTCCCCGGCAAGGTGCTTGCCGGGGGTCTTGTGGATCTCCTCGGCAAGGATCCTGCCGAGGGTCGCCGTCTTTTGGTTCTCATCTGATCTCATATTTCTATGGTCTTGACAAAGATTTGCATGCCCTCAAGGAGGTGCCTCCCGAGCCTGTGTTCCAACGTGGTTGACTACGTTGGAAGCCGTGGGCTCAAGGGTGGCGCACTCCGCCTGTGCGGGGGCGAGCTGTCCCGGCACAGCCCTTGCCGGGGCTGCTGAGGCGGCCCCCGGCAAGGGCCTTGCAGGGGGAACCTGCTTCGTCTCTTTGCTTCTTTGTGTTCTTGGCCTTGGCGTTGTCTTGTTTGTCTTGGGCTTCGGCTTTTCTCCGGCTTCCCTCTTCTGCCCTGCTTAGTGTGGCTGTGGCGCATGGCTTCGACTGCCCATGCACAAGTAAAGGGGTACAAAGGTGTGCCCCTACTTTTGTACACCGACAGGAGCCCCCGGGCCCGGGCCACACATAAGCACGACACGTTGTTGGGCCAGGCCCAGAACGGTGCACGGGCAGGCGGGGCGGATTTTCACCGCAGTAACTCTTCGTCCGCTGCGCTTCCCCATGACCCGCGTTGAACGCGCGTCGTGGAGGATCGTGCGTGACGTGGGCGGCATGCGTGGGGCAGTTCCCGCACGCATGCATCACGTCGCAGTGAATGGGAAAGGAGGCGGCCCGCGCCTTCCCCGTAAAAGGGAATAACCTTGGGCGCGCTGCTCACTTTACCCCCTTCCCTGCGTCTTCTCCAATCTCAGAGCCGCCGCCCCCTTTCTTCCTCCCTAAGCTTTCGCCTTTGCTTGCCGCCACTGCATCTCCGCCGTCTTCTGACTCTTGCTCCCCCAGCTGCTATGGTGCCCAAATCCACCAAGGGCAAGGGAGTGGCCAAGGACGCTGGGGCGACGGAGTCGCCGGAGAGCGCGTTGGCGGTGCAGAGAACATAGGTCGCCTACTTCACCTCGACGGTCAACGTGTTCGAGCTCCGGGAGGCCTTCAAACCATTGTGGGGGGTGAAGACGGGGGGAGAGAAGACGGGGCATCCAGCCACGCGCGTCGTCCCAGCCAATTGCGCTAAGGCCGCCCCAAATTGGTACCTTTTCTTTGTCGACTATTTCTCCTGCGGGCTCTGTCCCCCCTTCTCCGATTTCTTCAGCGACGTCATGCACACCTACAGCTTCCATCTTTTGGATTTTACTCCGAATGCCGTGCGTGCATGGCTCTTTTCGCGCACCTCTACGAGGGCTTCGTCGGGGTGCATCCCAACACGGCGCTCTTTCGCCATTACTTCACCCCTCGGATCCAACCGGGGGGCGCCATTTCCGGTTGCATCGCCTGGATCCCACGGTCCAAGGGGGCATACCCCGAGGGCGCCATGAAGGAGAGGTGAGAAGAATGGTGGGGCCGGTGGTGCTGGATCGAAGAGAAGGACCCGCCGAGCTTTTGCCGGGTTCGCGATGCGCCGCCGGTTCGCCGGGGCGACTGGGGCGACGTTGACACCGACGACGCGAAGCTCACGGTTGCCACCACTAGGATCCTTCGCCTTACCAAGGCCGGGCTCACCCTTGAGATGATCGTGGCGGATTTCATCTGCCGCCGAATCACTCCGCTGCATAACAAGGGGAGGCCGACCTGGCTCTTCACGAACGCCGCCGACATCATGAGGCTTCGCCCCGGCCTCGACCATAACTTCACGGTGATGGGGCACGCCCACTTCTGCCAGCGACTCTTCCAGCTCGACATGAACCACGACAGCGAGGTCGAGCGGACCGGCAAGGCCGCGAGGGCCGGCGCGAAGGCCGGCAAGGTCACCAAGGGGCCCTTGTTCAAATTGCCGGCGGGAGTGGTCCCGCTGAGCAACAACTCGCGCCGGACCGACATCATCGCCATGATGCCGGACTTCAACACGCATGGGCTTGACCCGAGCTGGGTCGAGCCGGAGAACATCCAAGTGCAGGAGTTCTTCGACACCTTGCACGAGGGGTGCGTCACCGCAGAGCCGCGGCTCGTCCAGGACACCACTCAGGCGTAGCTGGACTACATCGCCGCCAGGGCGATGGAGGCGAAGCTTGCCGAGGAGGCCGGCAGCGCCGGTGGCGTGGAGGACAAGGACGCGATGGCCACGGAGGAGGAGGAGCTCGCCAAGTGGGCGGAGGCCACTGGGGAGGCCAACAACGCCGGCACCGAAGCTCCTCTTGTTGAAGATGCGGCCGACGAGTCATCGTCGTCGGAGGAGACTGAGGCTGTTGACCCTCCGGCCACGGGGAGAGGGCGAGTCCTGCGGCGGGCCACTTCTGGCAAGCCGGTATGGCCCGTCAAGGTCGCGCGGCGGCCAAAGTCTCCGGAGGAGTACGCGCGTCAGACGAGGGCCGCGGCGGCGAAGAAGGTGGTGAAGGCCGTGGTGGCGAAGAAGAAAGCATCTGCTTCCTCTTCGTCCAAGCGCGCGTAGACTCCGCCCTCCTCCCCTCCTCCGGCAGACGTCGACGCGGGGGTCACCTTCGACTTCGGGTCCCTCAACCCGAGGAGGAAGAGGAAGGCAACAGAGGAGGTGGATGACGAGTAAGTATCTTGCTCTTTCCCGTCATCTCTGTCTCCTCAATCCGTACCGCTTGTCTTGACTTGTGTTCATATTTGCAGGGACGCGGAGACACTGGCCCAGAGGGTGAAGAGGGCCAAGGCCTCGGTGGGCTGCCAGCCCCCGGCTGGTACTTCAAGGGCGCCACTGGTGGTGTTGAGCAGCCCGGACAGCAGCCCCCGGCGCAGCCCCCAGCGTAAGTTCATCACTCACCCCTCGTCGACATGTGTCAGGGGTATGATACTTTGGTGCTGACCTTGCCGTGTATGCAGGAGGATAGCAGCGGCAGGAGGAGCCACAGAGGGCTACTCCCAACGCGCCGCCCCCATCAACCACGCCGCCCCGAGGGGCGTCCCCGGCAAGGGCGCCAACCACCGAGCCCACGCACATGGAGGAGGGGGAGGAGAACTTGGGCGCTGGTGGCTTCGCCTCGGCGCCAAATGTTGGCGGGTAGGGGACCTCTTCTTCCCAGCCCGGCACGGGTAAGCCGCTCGCCTTTCGTCCCTGTTCTTTTTCTTTTCTTGCTGATTCTTGGTCCTGGCTTTGTCTCATCCCCTTCTTGGTGCCCAGATCGTCCATCGGCGGACCAGGAGGACATAGACGCCATCATCGAGGATGTCGCCAAGGACGCCGCGGCAGAAGCCGAGAAGGTCGCTGCCGAGGAGTCCGCCAAGGGTGCTGCGGAGGACACCGCCAAGGGGCCTGCCAGGGAGCCCGGCAAGGCTACTGCCGAAGAGGTCGGCAAGGGGCCTGCCGGAGAATCCGGCAAGGCCGCTGCTGAGGAGGAGGTGGTCGATGACCAGCCTTCCTCCTCCGCTGCCTCTGGCTCTGGCAAATATCTAAGGGTGGGCGACGATCTGTTCATCCACCTTCCAGGCGCGTCGAGCACCAGGGCGCCCGTCGAGGGAGAGGTGTTCGATGACGAAGTGCTTGCCGCCGCCGGGCTCAAGGTCATCGACGAGCCAAGCGCTGGTGGCGACGGCTCCCAGGAGGAGCGGCTCCTCCAGGCCATGGACGCCAGCTTTCGGAAGCTCCAGGCGCTCCACCGCGCCCGCCTGGACAAGGCCAAGTCCAGGATGGAAACGGTGGACAAGGCGGAGGCGGACCTCAAGGTGCGCGTCGCCGAAGCGCAGGCTTGGTTCCGCCAAGCTAGCGAAGAGCTGAAGACCGCCCAGGGCGAGCCGGCAAAGCGCGATGTGGAGCTTACCATGAAGCTAGCCGACATCGAGAAGGTCCAGGAGACGGCGGAGGGCCTAGCCGCTGCAGTCGAGGCCACTCGGACCCAGCATCAGGCCGCGCTGAACTCCCAGGAGGAGGACCTCGCCAAACGCAAGGCGGATCTTGACGCCAAACTCCGCGCCAAGGACTAGGAGGTGGAGAAGCTTGTCGTGCAGCGGACCCGAGAGCTGGAGCAGAGGCACCGGGAGGCACTCGATGCCCAGGCTCTGGTTCACGCCGGCAAAGTGAAGGAGCTGGAGGTGGAGCGGGACGAGCTGAAGGGCCAGGCCCTGAAGCTGTCCCAGGAGAAGGACACGCTCAACGGCGCCCTGACGGAGGCGCAGGGCGCGGCCGTCAGCAGGGCCGGGGAGCTCTCCGAGGCCAACAACTCCATCAAGGACCTCAAGCGGAAGCTGGAGGGCCTTGAGGGGATGCTGTCGGAGAGCAAGGCCCGGGAAGAGATCCTGGCCAAGGATCTGGAGGCCGAGAAGCTGGAGCGGAAGAACGAGGCCGCCAGCCACAAGGATTTTGTGGAGGGCGAGAGTCGCTGGATCAGCCGCCTCGAGGACGTCGCCGGCAGGACCACCGCGCAGCTGGCTACCATGGGGATGCCAAATGTGAGGTATGCCCCAGAGCGCAGCGGGACTACCAACGCCAAGCTGACCCTGTTCTTCGAGGGTGTCCTCGGGGCCTTGGAGCAACTTCACTTCGACAGGGCAGCATCAATGGCCGACGAGAATCGAAGGCTCTGCCGGGGTGCCATGACCAAGGTCCTCACCAAGGTAGCGTACAGGAACCCCACCCTTGACTTTGACGCCGCGCTGGAGAGCTTGCCGGAGGGTACTGACCTCGCGCCGCTCAAGGAGCATATCGAGCCCATCATCAGCCTAATTGGCGGAATTCAAAGGGTGGAGGGCTAGCGCCGGGATTAGGCACCCCGCTTCTTATCGCCGCTGCAGGTTCATGACCAAGACAATTTCTATCTTTATTTAGAACCGCAGCACTAACTTGATGTAATATAACTCTGCAGCACTCTTGATACAATGCATGTTATTTTCCTGTTTGATCTTCCTTTGTATTTCCACCCTACGTTAATTGGGTAGGCTTGTCAGCGCGTAAACCCAGGGCGGCGTCTTGAGGACGGATCCCCATTGGCCTGCCGGGTGTGCTTGCCGCCGGGCAAACCACCTTACCGCCCTTAACGCGGCCGCTCGAACTGTCGAGCTTGACTCGAGTCAGAGTCGAGAGCGTTGCCAAGTGCGGAAGGCTACCCTGCCACTTTCGACGCGGCCGCTTGATCTGTTGAGCAGACTCGAAACAGAACAAAGGTGTTGCCAATAGCGGGAGGGCCCCCTTGCGTGCAGGTTTTTCATACATAGGCAGGATCTCCGAGGATAATAATCTTATGTATGAAAGGAAATTGCTCGAGGCTCTGGATGACTTAGCTTTTCTGTTGCCGCGCTGGCGTCCTTCACGCTCGCAGGCGGCATCGTTTTCTCCTGGTCGTCTTCTTCCGGAGCCATGGCGATGAAGAACTGCTTGGCTAACTACTAGACCAGATTCTCAAAATTGTGCCCCATACCTGGCGCGCCAAAGATGTCGGTGGGAAACGACACCTATGGGATCACGAGAATCCCTACTACGGTTGCCGGGGCGCAGGGTTGTGAGAAGAGCAGGAATAACAGCCAACACAAGGATCGTTTACCTAGGTTCGGGCCGCGAGAATGCGTAATACCCTAGTCCTGCTTTGGTGGATGTATTGAGAGAGCTCTTGAGCTCTCGAACTAGCTATGGTGGCTGCGTAGTTCAAAAGAGCCGAATCCCTCTCCAGTATGCCAAGGGCCTCCTTTTATAGTCGAAAGGGGCTGCCACAGTGGCATACAGGAGGTGGAAAGGTCTACAGTGCTGCGAGCTTATCGCCCGTATTACAGGACAAGATGCATTTAATGCATCGCTTAGGTGTCCCCTTGCTTTATTGGGGATGGGAACGAGGCCCGTCCCGTCCATCGCCGCCCCTCCTCGCTTCGACACGCGCCCTGGCTAGCGACGCATGCGGCGCCATGTAGGTAGGCAGGCAGATGAGGTGGCGCGGTGATAGGGTCTTCACGAAGATCTGCATGCCGCCATGCAGGCGTTCGCTGAGTTGGCTTGGAAGCTGCATGTCGCCATGCAGGTACCTGCCCAGTTGGTTGGGCTGGCAGCTGCATGTGAGTGGCGGTGGAGACTTGGCTGGTGCGGGCCTGGCAGTGGCCCTGCAGGCGTCCTCGGCAAGGGCCTTGCCGGGGCCCGGCAAGGGTCTTACCGTGCCGTTGCAGTCGTCCCCGGCAAGGCGCTTGCCGGGGGTCTTGTGGATCTCCTCGGCAAGGATCTTGCCGAGGGTCGCCGTCTTCTGGTTCTCATATGATCTCATATTTCTATGGTCTTGACAAAGGTTTGCATGCCCCCAAGGAGGTGCCTCCCGAGCCTTTATTCCAACGTGGTTGACTACGTTGGAAGCCGTGGGCTCAAGGGTGGCGCACTCCGTCGGTGCGGGGGTGAGCTATCCCGGCAAGGCCCTTGCCGGGGCTGCTAAGGCGGCCCCCGGCAAGGGCCTTGCCGGGGCTGCTGAGGCGGCCCCCGGCAAGGGCCTTGCCGGGGGAACCTGCTTCGTCTCTCTGCTTCTTTGTGTTCTTGGCCTTGGCGTTGTCTTGTTTGTCTTGGGCTTCGGCTTTTCTCCGGCTTCCCTCTTCTGCCCTGCTTAGTGTGGCCGGGGCACGTGGCTCCGAGTGCTCGTGCACAAGTAAAGGGGTACAAAGGTGTGCCCCTACTTTTGTACACCGACATGGGGACACAAGAGATTGCTTGTATTTGCTTGCTGGTCGTTTGAGAGAGACCATCTTCATCCTACACCTCTCACGGATTGATAAACCTTAGGTCATCCACTTGAGGGAAAATTGCTACTGTCCTACAAAACTCTGCCCTTGGAGGCCCAACACGTGTCTATAAGAATAAAGTTGCGTAGTAGACATCAAGCTCTTTTTTGGCGCCGTTGCCGGGGAGGTGAGTGCTTGAAGGTATATCTTTAGATATTGCAATTGAACCTTTTAGTTTCTTGTTTATCACTAGTTTGGTCTTTAAAACAAAACTAAATAAAAAAATGGAATTTAGGTTGCATCATATTATTGATCATCTTTATAATATCTTTTTTGAAAATGATGGTTCGGAAGATTGTGCTCAATTGTTAGAAGAAGAAGTCAATAAAATGTTTGACACAAAATATTTGAATGATGAGCATGATTGCAATGTTGTTAGTATGAATTCTTTGAATATCCAAAATGCTAATGATGATTGCACTAGTCATGAGAAAAATGTTTCTTATAAGCATGTCAATTTTTGCGGAGTAAATTGGGAATGCATTTGCACACCAAAAAGGGAAGATAGATTTTGTAAGAGGCATAAATATTTAGAAACGAGAAAGTTTCAAGAGAGGCTAGATGATTGTGCTGAAAGATTTAATTTTTTTCGCCATCCTTGTGAACTTTGGAATGAATGTGGTCATTTAAATCTCCAATGCAAATTCTTTCATGATCAATTCGTGTCCAAACATTGTGATAACTTGATTACCCTTGAGCATCATAAAGAACTTAGTCTTCTTTTGGGGTATGAAGAAATGAAACGTATAACTAAGGGTATTCGAAAATTTAATCTTGAGAGGATTCTTGATTTTGATCTAGAGGAAATTTATATGTTTTGTGCGGTAAATTGCATTGAGAATCCTTATATTGCCAACTATCTAAAGTCAAGAGAACAAATATAATATGAAGAGGGTACTAACGAAAGGGATTTTTTTCCCAAAACCCTCCTAATGTTTATTATGATGAATCAGGTAACGAGGAGGAGCTTCCTATCCAACCAATCTCATCAATAAGAAGATTGAAAAGATCAATTAAACCCACACGTGATGTGGTGAAGAAGAAGAAAAGAAGAAAGAAGAGAGGTAAAAAGGTATCTCTCCCAAATAATGTTGCTCCTATTATTGTTGTGCCTCATGAAAATGAATCAAAAATAATTGTGGAAGATGATGCACTTGATGATGATTTTGCTATGCCTATTGCTTGTTGTGATGATTACGATTGGGAATATAATGATACTTCTTATAATATTAGAAATCTTTTTGGCACCAACTTGGCAAATTATGATGATAGCAATTGTTATACCGTTGGTGCCATTCATACTATTAATGATGAGAATGATTATGCTTATGATATGCCAAGCCACAAGCTTGGGGATGCTATGTTTGATGAGAATGACATGTTTGAGAATTTATTTGCTGTAATTAATGTTTGTCCCAAGCTTGGGGATGCTATGTTTAATGCAGATGATCTTTTTAGTCCCCCTACTTTGAATGATCAAACTTATTTTGATGATAGCATGCCTCCTATTTATGATGATTACATTGATAAAAGTGGGTTTGGAAGAGTGTCAACTCTAGGTAGTAGTGATCCCACTATTTTGGTGGGTGTTGAATCTTATTACAATATTTATGAAAGTGTATTTGGAGAGGTCATGACTTTATTTAGTGATACATCCACTATTTTGGAAGAGGTTTCAACTGACTATGGCAATAAAGTTGCTTTCTATGATGATTGTTATGATGACATGTATGCCACAGAGAGTAATAAATTTTCTATGCTTGTGGATCATGAAAATAATGCTTTATGTAATGGTTATATTGATGAATCTATTCATGATGCTACCGAAAATTATTATGAGAGAAGAACTTATGATGCATGATGTTCTCTTTGTGTTTCAATTCTTATATTTTATGTGAGCATCATTGAAATAATCATGCCTAGCTTAAAAGGCATAAAAGAAAAGCGCTTGTTGGGAGACAACCCAACACTTTTACCTACTGTTTTTGTGTGTTCACATGATTAGGCTACTGTAGTAATCATGTTTTATTGCTTTTTTTTCAATAAAGTGCCAAGTAAAGCCTTTGGGATGATCTATGGTGATAGTTGATTTGATCTTGCTGAAAAACAGAAACTTTTGCGCTCCGGAAAACAGTTCTCATTTTTAACAGAAGCATGATAAAATGCTGATTCTTTTTGCAGAGGATTAATAGACAAATTTCTCAGGTTTTCCTAATTTTTCATAATTTTTGATGTAGCAAAAGTATGGTTTGAGTCCAGATTACTACAGACTGTTCTGTTTTTGACCGATTCTGTTTTCAATGCATAGTTTGCTTGTTTTCTAGTTTCTATAGCTTATATTGCTCAATATAAATTGTGGAAATGATATGCTACAGTAGGATTTGTGTGGAAACAATTATGAATCTTGTCTTTGACAGTACCAAAGTGAAACGGTTTGCTCTTTATCATACTAACCTATCTCACGAAGTTCTGTTAAGTTTTGTGTGATTGAAGTTTTCAAGTTTTGGGTGAGATGTCAATATGAGGAGAATAAGGAGTGACAAGACCCTAAGCTTGGGGATGCCCAAGGCACCCCAAGGTAATATTCAAGGAAGATCCAAGCAACTAAGCTTGGGGATGCCCGGGAAGGCATCCCCTCTTTCGTCCCCCACATTATCGGTAACCTCACTTGGAGCTATGTTTTCATTCGTCACACGATATGAGTTTTGCTTGGAGCGTCAATTTATTTTGTTAGGATTTTCTTTCAGTTATTTAGAATATTGTTTTGCACATTTATTTCAATAAAACTGGCAATGTTAGCCTTTGCCATGCTTATTTTGCAAGTATAGATGTTGCTGTTTGAAAACAGAAAGTTTATCGATGTTGCAAAAATTCCCGAGGAAAGTCAGAATGTGATAAAATGTTGAAACTTTTTGAATAATAAGCTCTGATAATTTTTTTACAGTGTGATAGAATTTCATAATGTTTGGAGTTGAATAAGTATTGATACCCTTGCATTCTTTACAGACTGTACTGTTTTGGCAGATTGCTGTTATGTTTGCATTGTTTGCATATGTTTGCTTGTTTAATGATTCTATTTGAGGATAGGAGTATTAAATATGCAGAGGCATTTAGATACAATGTTGAAT
Source organism: Triticum aestivum (assembly GCF_018294505.1). NCBI lineage: Eukaryota > Viridiplantae > Streptophyta > Magnoliopsida > Poales > Poaceae > Triticum > Triticum aestivum. The sequence continues at coordinate 79,848,078 of NC_057814.1, read as the reverse complement.
AATAATTTTAGTGATTTGCTACAGTAAATAATGATAAGGTTTTTGCATTGGTTTATACTAACTTATCTCACGAGTTCTTTTTGAGTTTTGCGTGAATGAAGCTTTCGAGATTTAGGAAAACTGTGATATGAGAGGAATTAAGGGACACAAAAGCTCAAGCTTGGGGATGCCCAAGGCATCTCAAGATAATATTCAAGAAGCCTCAAGCATCTAAGCTTGGGGATGCCCTGGTTGGCATCCCACCTTTCTTCTTCAACAATTATCGGTTAGTATCGGTTGAGCCAAGTTTTTGATTCTTCACATGATGTGTGCTCTTCTTAGAATGTCATTTTATTTTCATTTTGATTGCTGTTTTAATAAAATGCTTGGATCTGAAAGTTCTTAAATAAAATAGAGTCCTCAAATAGTTGCCAGAGAGGCTAAGTAAGCGGCATTCACATCCCGTCAACGAAGCTCTTTTCTATGTCATGTACTCTTGTGCTTCACTTATATCCTATGAGTAAATTGTTGAATAAATTGAATGTCATGAAGTTTTAATCATATCATGCCTAGTGGTAGCTTCACACTGGGTTTATAAAGTGAAATCTTTTGAGGCTTGACAATCATAATATTGGTCATACAAGCAATTCACGAATAATTAGTATAAGGAAGAGAACTTTCACATGCAAACACACTATCATGGAAATCTTTTGTGATTGTTGAAGGAAATATGCCCTAGAGGCAATACTAAAGTTATTATTTATTTCCTTATATCATGATAAATGTTTATTATTCATGCTATAATTGTATTAACCGGAAACATGATACATGTGTGAATACATAGGCAAACAGAGTGTCACTAGTATGCCTCTACTTGACTAGCTCGTTGATCAAAGATGGTTATGTTTCCTAGCCATAGACATGAGTTGTCATTTGATTAACGGGATCACATCATTAGGAGAATGATGTGATTGACTTGACCAATTCCGTTAGCTTAGCACTTGATCGTTTAGTATGTTGCTATTGCTTTCTTCATGACTTATACATGTTCCTTATGCAACTCCCGTTTACCGGAGGAACACTTTGTGTGCTACCAAATGTCACAACGTAACTGGGTGATTATAAAGGTGCTCTACAGGTGTCTCCAAAGGTACTTGTTGATTTGGCGTATTTCGAGATTGGGATTTGTCACTCCGATTGTCGGAGAGGTATCTCTGGGCCCACTCAGTAATGCACATCACTATAAGCCTTGCAAGCATTGTAACTAATGAGTTAGTTGCGGGATGATGTATTACAGAACGAGCAAAGAGACTTACCAGTAATGAGATTGAACTAGGTATTGAGATACCGATGATCGAATCTCGGGCAAGTAACATACCGATGACAAAGGGAACAATGTATGTTGTTATGCGGTTTGACCGATAAAGATCTTCGTAGAATATGTGGGAGCCAATATGAGCATCCAGGTTCCGCTATTGGTTATTGACCGGAGACGTGTCTCGGTCATGTCTACATAGTTCTCGAACCCGTAGGGTCCGCACGCTTAAAGTTCGGTGACGATTTGTATTATGAGTTGATGAGTTTTGATGTACCGAAGGTAGTTCGGAGTCCCGGATGAGATCGGGGACATGACGAGGAGTCTCGAAATGGTCGAGACGTAAAGATCGATATATTGGACGGCTATATTCGGACATCGGAAAGGTTCCGACTGATTCGGGTATTTTTTGGAGTACCGGAGAGTTACGGGAATTCGCCGGGAAGTATATGGGCCTTATTGGGCTTTAGGGGAAAGCGAGAGGGGAGGCTGCGCGCCCCCCAAGGCTTAGTCCGAATTGGACTAGTTCCTTCTCTTCTCTTTTCCCTTTCCTTCTCTCCTACTCCTACTACTTGGAAGGGCTCCTAGTTCTACTAGGAAAGGGGGAATCCTACTCCCGGTGGGAGTAGGACTCCCCTAGGGCGCGCCATAGTGAGGGCCGACCCTCCCCCTCCTCCACTCCTTTATATACGGGGGAGGGGGGCACCCCAGAGACACAACAATTGTTCTCTTGATCTCTTAGCCGTGTGCGGTGCCCCCCTCCACCATATTCCACCTCGATCAAATCGTAGCGGTGCTTAGGCGAAGCCCTATGTCGGTAGCAACATCATCACCGTCATCACGCCGTCGTGCTGACGGAACTCTCCCGTGAAGCTCTGCTGGATCGGAGTTCGCGGGACGTCATCGAGGTGAACGTGTGCTGAACTCGGAGGTGCCGTACGTGCGGTACTTGGATCGGTCGGATCGTGAAGACGTACGACTACATCAACCGCGTTGTGCTAACGCTTCCGCTTTCGGTCTACGAGGGTACGTGGAAAACACTCTCCCCTCTCGTTACTATGCATCACCATGATCCTGTGTGTGTAGGATTTTTTTTGAAATTACTACATTCCCCAACAGTGGCATCGGAGCTAGGTTTTATGCGTAGATGTTATATGCACGAGTAGAACACAATTGAGTTGTGAGTGATATAAGTCATACTGCTTACCAGCATGTCACACTTTGGTTCGGCGGTATTGTTGGATGAAGCGGCCCGGACCGACATTACGCGTACGCTTACGCGAGACTGGTTTTACCGCCGTGCTTTGCACACAGGTGACTAGCGGGTGTCAGTTTCTCCAACTTTAGTTGAATCGAGTGTGGCTACGCCCGGTCCTTGAGAAGGTTAAAACAACACTAATTTGACAAACTATCGTTGTGGTTTTGATGCGTAGGTAAGAACGGTTCTTGCTCAGCCCGTAGCAGCCACGTAAAACTTGCAACAACAAAGTAGAGGACGTCTAACTTGTTTTTGCAGGGCATGTTGTGATGTGATATGGTCAAGATGTGATGAGATATTAGTTGTTGTATAAGATGATCATGTTTTATTGAAGTTATCGACAACTGGCAGAAGCCTTATGGTTGTCTCTTTATTGCATAAGATGCAAGCGCCAAATAATTGCTTTACTTTATCGCTATGCGATAGCAATAGTTGCAAGAGCAATAGTTGGCGAGACGACAATGTGACGACACATTGATATAGATCAAGATGATGGAGATCATGGTGTCATGCCGATGACGATGGAAATCATGACGATGCTTTGGAGATGGAGATCAAAGGCACAAGATGATGATGGCCATATCATGTCACATATTTTGATTGTATGTGATGTTTATCTTTTATACATCTTATTTTGCTTAGTTCGATGGTAGCATTATAAGATGATCCCTTACTAAAATTTCAAGGTACAAGTGTTCTCCCTGAGTATGCACCGTTGCCAAAGTTCGTCGTGCCGAGACACCACGTGATGATCGGGTGTGATAAGCTCAATGTTCATCTACAACGGGTGTAAGATAGTTTTGCACACGCAGAATACTCGAGTTAAACTTGACGAGCCTAGCATATGCAGATATGGCCTCAGAACACTGACACCGAAAGGTCGAGCGTGAATCATATAGTAGATATGATCAACATAGTGATATTCACCATTGAAAACTACTGCATCTCACGTGATGATCGGACATGGTTTAGTTGATTTGGATCGCGTGATCATTTAGATGACTCGACGGATGTCTATCTAAGTGGGAGTTCTTAAGTAATATGATTAATTGAACCTTAATATATGATGAACTTAGTCCTGGTAGTATTAGCATATCTATGTTGTAGATCAATAGCTTGCGATGTTGCTCCCCGTTTAATTTTTATATGTTCCTAGAGAAAACTAAGTTGAAAGATGTTAGCAGCAATGATGCGGATTGGATCCGTGATATAAGGTTTATCCTCATTGCTGCACAGAAGAATTATATCCTTGATGCACCGCTAGGTGACAGGCCTATTACAGGATCAGATGCAGACGTTATGAACGTTTTGACAAAAGCTCGGTATGATGACTACTTGATAGTTAAGTGCACCATGCTTTACAGCTTAGAACCGGGACTTCAAAAATGTTTTGAACGCCACAGAGCATATAAGATGTTCCAAGAGTTGAAATTGGTATTTCATACTCATGCCCGTGTCGAGAGGTATGAGACCTCTCACAGTAGTTTGCCTACAAGATGGAGAAGAATAGCTCAACCAGTGAGCATGTGCTCAGATTGTCTGGGTACTACAATTGCTTGAATCAAGTGGGAGTTAATCTTCCAGATAAGATAGTAATTGATAGAATTCTCTAGTCACTATCACCAAGTTATTAGAACTTCGTGATGAACTATAATATGCAAGGGATGACGAAAGTAATTCCCGAGCTCTTCGCGATGTTGAAATCGACGAAGGTAGAAATCAAGAAAGAGCATCAAGTGTTGATGGTTAACAAGACCACTAGTTTCAGGTAAAGGGACAAAGGGAAGAAAAGGGAACTTCAAGAAGAACGGCAAGTAAGTTGCTGCTCAAGTGAAAAAGCCCAAGTCTGGACCTAAGTCTGAAACTGAGTGCTTCTACTGCAAAGGGACTGGTCACTGGAAGCGGAACTGCCCCAAGTATTTGGTGGATAAGAAGGATGGCAAAATGAACAAAGCTATATTTGATATACATGTTATTGATGTGTACTTTACTAGTGTTTATAGCAACCCCTCGGTATTTGATACTGGTTCAATTGCTAAGAGTAGTAACTCGAAACGGGAGTTGCAAAATGAACAGAGACTAGTTAAGGGTGAAGTGACGATGTGTATTGTAAGTGGTTCCAAGATTGATATGATCATCATCGCACACTCCCTATACTTTCGGGATTAGTGTTGAACCTAAAATAAACGTTATTTAGTGTTTGCGTTGAGCATGAATATGATTGGATCATGTTTATTGCAATACGGTTATTCATGAAAGCTAGAGAATAATTGTTGTTCTGTTTGCATGAATAAAACCTTCTATGGTCATACACCCAATGAAAATGGTTTGTTGGATCTCGATCGTGGTGATACACATTTTCATAATATTGAAGCCAAAAGATGCAAAGTTAATAATGATAGTGCAACTTATTTGTGGCACTTCCGTTTAGGTCATATTGGTATAAAGCGCATGAAGAAACTCCATGCCAATGGACTTTTGGAATCACTTGATTATGAATCACTTGATGCTTGCGAACCATGCCTCATGGGCAAGATGACTAAGACTCCGTTCTTCGGAACAATGGAGCGAGCAATAGATTTGTTGGAAATCATACATACTGATGTATGTGGTCCGATGAATATTGAGGCTCACGGCGGGTATCATTATTTTCTGACCTTCACAGATGATTTGAGCAGATATGGGTATATCTACTTGATGAAACATAAGTCTGAAACATTTGAAAAGTTCAAAGAATTTCAGAGTGAAGTGGAGAATCATCGTAACAAAAATAAAAGTTTGTATGATATGATCGCAGAGGTAAAATATTTGAGTTACGAGTTTGGCCTTCAGTTAAAACAATGTGAAATAGTTTCACTACTCACGCCACCTGGAACACCATAGTGTAATGGTGTGTCCGAGCGTCGTAACCGTACTTTATTAGATATGGTGAGATCTATGATGTCTCTTACCGATCTACCACTATCGTTTTGGGGTTATGCATTACAGACAGCTACATTCACGTTAAATAGGGCACCATCTAAATCTGTTGAGACGACACCGTATGAACTATGGTCTGGCAAGAAACCTAAGCTGTCGTTTCTTAAAGTTTGAGGTTGCAATGCTTATGTGAAAAAGTTTCAATCTGATAAGCTCAAACCCAAATTGGAGAAGTGTGTCTTCATAGGATACCCAAAAGAAAATGTTGGGTACACCTTCTATCACAGATCCGAAGGAAAGATATTCGTTGCTGAGAATGGATCCTTTCTAGAGAAGGAGTTTCTCTCGAAAGAAGTGAGTGGGAGGAAAGTAGAACTTGATGAGGTAACTGTACCTGCTCCCTTATTGGAAAGCAGTTCATCACAGAAACTGGTTCCTGTGACACCTACACCAATTAGTGAGGAAGCTAATGATGATGATCATGAAACTTCAGATCAAGTTACTACCGAACCTCGTAGGTCAACCAGAGTAAGATCCGCACCAGAGTGGTACGGTAATCCTGTTCTGGAGATCATGTTACTTGACCATGACGAACCTATGAACTATGAGGAAGCGATGATGAGCCCAGATTCCGCAAAATGGCTTGAGGCCATGAAATCTGAGATGGGATCCATGTATGAGAACAAAGTATGGACTTTGATTGACTTGCCCAATGATCGGCGATCCATTGAGATTAAATGGATCTTCAAGAGGAAGACGGACGCTGATAGTAGTGTTACTATCTACAAAGCTAGAATTGTCGCAAAAGGTTTTTGACAAGTTCAAGGTGTTGACTATGATGAGAGTTTCTCACTCGTATCTATGCTTAAGTCTGTCCGAATCTTGTTAGCAATTGCCGCATTTTATGAAATCAGGCAAATGGATAAACAAATATGCATTCCTTAATGGTTTTATTAAAGAAGAGTTGTATATGATGCAACCAGAAGGTTTTGTCAAATCCTAAAGGTGCTAACAAAATATGCAAGCTCCAGCGATCCATGTATGGACAGGTGCAAGCATCTCGGAGTTGGAATATACGCTTTGATAAGTTGATCAAAGCATATAGTTTTATATAGACTTGCGGTGAAGCCTGTATTTACATGAAAGTGAGTGGGAGCACTACAACATTTCTGATAAGTATATGTGAATGACATATTGTTGATCAGAAATAATATAGAATTATTCTGCAATGCATAAAGGAGTGTTTGAAAGGATTTTTTCAAAGAAAGACCTCGTTGAAGCTGCTTACATATTGAGCATCAAGATCTATAGAGATAGATCAAGACGCTTGATAAGTTTTTTCAATGAGTACATACCTTGACAAGATTTTGAAGTAGTTCAAAATGGAACAGTCAAAGAAAGAGTTCTTGCCTGTGTTACAAGGTGTGAACTTGAGTAAGACTCAAAGCCCGACCACGGCAGAAGATAGAAAGAGAATGAAGGTCATTCCCTATGCCTCAGCCATAGGTTCTATAAAGTATGCCATGCTGTGTACCAGATCTATTGTATACTCTACACTAAGTTTGGCAAGGGAGTACAATAGTGATCTAAGAGTAGATCGCTGAACAGCGGTCAAAATTATCCTTAGTGGAATAAGGATATGTTTCTCGATATGGAGGTGACAAAAGGTTCGTAAACGGTTACGTCGATGCAAGTTTTGACACCGATTTGGATGACTCTAAGTCTCGATCTAGATACATATTGAAAGTGGGAGCAATTAGCTAGAGTAGCTCCGTGCAGAGCATTGTAAACATAGAAATTTCCAAAATACTTATGGATCTGAATGTGACAGACCCGTTGACTAAAATTATCTCACAAGCAAAACATGATCACACCTTAGTACTCTTTGGGTGTTAATCACATAGCGATGTGAACTAGATTACTGACTCTAGTAAACCCTTTGAGTGTTGGTCACATGTTGATGTGAACTATGGGTGTTAACCACATAAAGATGTGAACCATTGATGTTAAATCACATGGCGATGTGAACTAGATTATTGACTCTAGTGCAAGTGGGACACTGACGGAAATATGCCCTAGAGGCAATAATAAAGTTATTATTTATTTCCTTATATCATGATAAATGTTTATTATTCATGCTAGAATTGTATTAACCGGAAACATGATACATGTGTGAATACATAGACAAACAGAGTGTCACTAGTATGCCTCTACTTGACTAGCTCGTTGATCAAAGATGGTTATGTTTCCTAGCCATAGACATGAGTTGTCATTTGATTAACGGGATCACATCATTAGGAGAATGATGTGATTGACTTGACCCATTCCGTTAGCTTAGCACTTGATCGTTTAGTATGTTGCTATTGCTTTCTTCATGACTTATACATGTTCCTATGACTATGAGATTATGCAACTCCCGTTTACCGGAGGAACACTTTGTGTGCTACCAAACGTCACAACATAACTGGGTTATTATAAAGGTGCTCTACAGGTGTCTCCAAAGGTACTTGTTGAGTTGGCGTATTTCGAGATTGGGATTTGTCACTCCGATTGTCGGAGAGGTATCTCTGGGCCCACTCGGTAATGCACATCACTATAAGCCTTGCAAGCATTGTAACTAATAAGTTAGTTGCGGGATGATGTATTACAGAATGAGTAAAGAGACTTGCCAGTAACGAGATTAAACTAGGTATTGAGATACCGACGATCGAATCTCGGGCAAGTAACATACCGATGAGAAAGGGAACAATGTATGTTGTTATGCGGTTTGACCGATAAAGATCTTCGTAGAATATGTGGGAGCCGATATGAGCATCCAGGTTCCGCTATTGGTTATTGACCGGAGACGTGTCTCGGTCATGTCTACATAGTTCTCGAACCCGTAGGGTCCGCACGCTTAAAGTTCGGTGACGATTTGTATTATGAGTTTATGTGTTTTGATGTACGGAAGGTAGTGCGGAGTCCCGGATGAGATCGGGGACATGACGAGGAGTCTCGAAATGGTCGAGACGTAAAGATCGATATATTGGACGACTATATTCGGACATCGGAAAGGTTCTGAGTAATTCAGGTATTTTTTGGAGTACCGGAGAGTTACGGGAATTCGCCGGGAAGTATATGGGCCTTATTGGGCTTTAGGGGAAAGAGAGAGGGGAGGGTGCGCGCCCCCTAAGGCTTAGTCCGAATTGGACTAGTTCCTTCTCTTCTCTTTTCCCTTTCCTTCTCTCCTACTCCTACTACTTGGAAGGGCTCCTAGTTCTACTAGGAAAGGGGGAATCCTACTCCCGGTGGGAGTAGGACTCCCCTAGGGCGCGCCATAGAGAGGGCCGACCCTCCCCCTCCTCCACTCCTTTATATACGAGGGAGGGGGGCATCCCAGAGACACAACAATTGATCTCTTGATCTCTTAGCCGTGTGCGGTGCCCCCCTCCACCATATTCCACCTCGATCATATCGTAGCGGTGCTTAGGCGAAGCCCTGCGTCGGTAGCAACATCATCACCGTCATCACGCCGTCGTGCTGACGGAACTCTCCCGTGAAGCTCTGCTGGATCGGAGTTCGCGGGACATCATCGAGTTGAACGTGTGCTCAACTCGGAGGTGCCGTACGTTCGATACTTGGATCGGTCGGATTGTGAAGACGTACGACTACATCAACCGCATTGTGCTAACGCTTCCGTTTTCGGTCTACGAGGGTACGTGGACAACACTCTCCCCTCTCGTTGCTATGCATCACCATGATCCTGTGTGTGTAGGAATTTTTTTGAAATTACTACGTTCCCCAACAATTGTGAGCCCCCATCAAAATATTATATGCCAAAATTGTTGACGTTGGACAAGGAAGACAACGTAATGGTTTATGTTTGTTCATATTCACATAGAAGTTATATTGTCGTAGATCCTTCAACAGGTGGTGCTTGCCTCCCATCTTTGCTAGCCAAAAATTCCGCACCAAGTAGAGATACTACTTGTGCATTCAAAAAACCCTTAAACCCAAATATTATCTTCAAGAGTCCACCATACCTACCTAAGGATTGAGCAAGATCCTTCAAAGAGTCAAAGTTATTCTCTCTATTCCTTTTTATTTTTCTCTTTTGGCAAGCATCATGTGGTGAGGAAAGATCTAGGCACATATGTCCAGTTGAATATGGGTAGCATGAGTTATTATTGTTGACATCACCCTTGAGGTGAATACGTTGGGAGGCAAAACAATAGGCCCCTATCTTTCTATGTGTCCGGTTGAAACGTTTTGCTCATGTGTACAAGGTGAGTGTTAGCAATCATAGAAGACTATATGATGGTTGAGTATGTGGAGCTCTTACTTAAACTCCGTTGAATAAGTTGAATTGCAATTGCTTGGTGACTGAGAACATAGGTTGTTGGGTTTCAAGAGAATTCATTGTTTGAACCTTAACATGTGAATTGGTTGCCACTATAACATGAGAAGTTTTATAAGAAAGAATTGCTGTTATGATGCTAGGAAAAGTGATTGAAATTATCATTGATCAAACTTATGCACTTTGCTAGCATTCACACTTCATAAATTATTTCTTTTATCATTTACCTACTCGAGGACGAGTAGGAATTAAGCTTGGGGATGCTGATACGTCTCCAACGTATCTATAATTTATGAAGTATTCATGCCAATATATTATCATTTTTGGATGTTTTACAATCATTTTATAGCAACTTTATATCATTTTTTGGGACTACCTATTGAACCAGTGCGAGTTGCTGTTTTTTGCTTGTTTTTTACATTGCAGAAAATCAATATCAAACGGAGTCCAAATACCACGGAACTTGTTGGAGATTTTTTTGGACCACAAGGAACTCAATGGGCCAGAGTTGCACCTGGGGGGTGCCCCGAGGGGGGCACAACCCACCACGGCGCGCCAGGCCCACCTAGCGCGCCTAGGTGGGTTGTGCCCACCTCGGTGGCCTCCCGTACCCCTTCTTTGCACTATAAATTCCCAAATATTCCGAAACCCATCGGGGTTAACCTAGATCAGAAGTTCCGCCGCCGCAGGGCTCCGTAGCCACCAAAAACCAATCTAGACCCGTTCCGGCACCCTGCCGGAGGGGGGAATCATCTCCGGTGGCCATCTTCATCATCCCGGCGGCCACCACGATGAGGAGGGAGTAGTCCACCCTCGGGGCTGACGGTTTGTGCTAGTAGCTATGTGTTTAATCTCTCTCTCTCTCTCTCTCTCTCTCTCTCTCGTGATCTATATCATGGGCTTTGTTAATATAGTCGGATCATGTGATGTTTCTCCCCTCTATACTCTTGTTGTGATGGATTGAATCTTTACCCTTTGAAGTTTTGTCTTGTCGGATTGAATATTCAGATTTGAGAACACATGATTTATGTCTTGCGGTATGAATACTTGAGGTGACAATTGGGGTATCTTATCGATTCACTTGATATATGTTATGGCATTCAACTCGCGGATTCCCGCAGTGATATTGGGGTAATCTATGCATAGGGGTTGATGCACGTTTTTCTCCGACGGAAACTTCGGGGTCTCTTTATAGTTCTTTGTGTGGATTGAGTATACTGAATATGAATTTGCTTTGGTGTTATCTTAGTACGAACTCTTGATTAGATCGATCGGAAAGAATAGCTTGTGTTATTCTAGTACGAACTCTAGGATAGATCGAACGGAAAGAATAGCTTTGAGTTGGTTTCGTACCCTACAAACAATTTCTATCTTTTGTTCTCCGCTAATAGGAACTCGGGAGTGATTCTTTATTGTACTTTGAGGGGTAATCATATGATCCAACTATGTTAGCACTGTTGAGAAATTGCACTAGCGAAAGTACGGACCCTAGGCCTCATTTTTAAGCATTGCAACACCGTTTTTGTGCCCGTTTACTATTAGTTACCTTGCTGTTTTTATAATTTCAGATTACAAAACCAATATCTACTATCCATATTACACTTTTATCACCATCTCTTCGCCGAACTAGTGCACCTATACAATTTGCCATTGTATTGGGTGTGTTGGGGGCACAAGAGATTGCTTGTATTTGGTTGCAGGGTCGTTTGAGAGAGACCATCTTCATCCTACACCTCTCACGGATTGATAAACCTTAGGTCATCCACTTGAGGGAAAATTGCTACTGTCCTACAAAACTCTACGCTTGGAGGCCCAACACGTGTCTACAAGAATAAAGTTGCGTAGTAGACATCACAAATCTTTGTGAGATCTTATTTTCCTAGTGAGCTGAGATGACAATGGTTTTCTTTCTGTGTTAAACTCGGACTCACCGGTTTGTTTCTTTCGGTTAAACCGAACCGCCTTGGTGCCACCGAAGAAAATAACTCGGTGTGACCGATTTAAATGCTAAGAAAACACTTTGTCATTTGCATCCTACATATTTGTTCCAGCTCCACTCAATGATTCTTGTCCTCTACCTGCATCACATTCTATATGCTGCTTTGCTATGTGACTCAAGGACCAAACCTATTCGACTCACACTCCAGAAGATCCCTTCTTGGAAATTGATGTCAAAGGGGGAGAGAGATCACCATCAAAGCTTAAAGGGGGAGAGTGCTTAATCACATCAAAGGGAGAGAGACCCCAGATGCTTGGTATTCAAGAGGAAAGAAGTCACATGTATTTAAGAGGGGAAAGGTATGGTAGTATGTGTTATGATTTTCTTGTTTTGCTCTGATTTTCTTTTCCCTATCTTCTCCCATTATCCATATAAGATTCAGGGGGAGAAAGACATCTAAGGGAAGGAAATCTTCGAATTCATTGCATATCTTTACTCTTTGGTGACATGTCTATATCCAAATAGAGTACCTAGTACTCACTCTCTACATGTCATCCCAATCTTGGTACTCTTGTGGTTCACTGTTCTTGCTCTATCTAGTAGATGTATATGTGTTATCTAACCTTGTTTACTCAGGTTCATATCTTCCAAAGCCAGCTCAAGACCACAAGGTAAGTATATGCATCACACTCATGTGCATGATGATCTCTTGCTGATGTACATATTGTTTACAAGAAGGACTCATGAAAATGTAGGTACATTTCCTATATTCACACCATTTGCTCTGATGCATATAGCCAAGATACATGTAACTCATTGCTTGCTCTGTTATGCTTATGCATTCACATGATCTTCCATTCCATATTACATGAGTGCATACATGTAGGGAGAGCCTATGCATGTTACATATCTTTCCAAAGCTTTACTTGTTATTCTTCATATCTTTATCTAAAGCTTTGGTGTATGTTGTCATGAATTACCAAAAATGGGGAGATTGAAAGCACACGTGCTCCCTGGGTGATTGGTAATTAATGTCAACATATCTCTTGTTGGACTAATACTTCTACCTAGTATATTTCAGATGAGTTCAACAGCGGAGTGGCATGGACAAGAGGATGTGGAACCCCTTCAAGAAGCTAAGGACAAGGATTGGCAAAAGCTCAAGTCTCTACATTTTCATTTTAGTGATCCAAGATCACATTGAGTCCATAGGAAAAGCCAATACTATTAAAAGGGGATGAGGTGTTGCTTAATGGCTTGCTTGCTCAAAATGCTTAGTGATATGCTCCAAAGCCCTCAACCACTTTCTCATTTCCACATATGTCCCAAAACCTAAAGTCAAACTCGGTCCCACCGATTTGATCTATCCGGCGCCACCGAGTTCACCTGACATAGCCACTGCCAGAAACCCCTAATCAATTCGGTTTCACCGATGGGATCTTGGTTTCACCGAGATGGGCTTGCAAACTCTCTGTTGCCTATTGCAATTATTTCGGTCTCACCGAGATATGCAATCGGTCCCACCGAGTTTGCTTGACCAACTCTCTGTTTTGCTTATTACCAAAATCGGTCCCACTGAGTTTGTGTAATCGGTCAAACCGAGTTGAGGTTTTACCCGAACCCTAGCACATCGGTCCCATCGAGTTGATCATATCGGTCCCACCAAAAACTCTAACGTTCACATTTTGAACCATATCGGTCTGACCGAGTTTCTCGATTCGGTCCCACCGAGTTTGGTGAATTGTGTGTAACGGCTAGATTTTGTGCGGAGGCTATATATACCCCTCCACCGACTCTTCATTTGTGGAGTGAGCCATCAGAACATGCCTACACTTCGACCATTCATTTTCTAAGAGAGAACCACATACTCATGTGCTGAGACCAAGATATTCCAATGCAACCACAAGAATCTTGATCTCTAGCCTTCCCCAAGTTGCTTTCCACTCAAATCATCTTTCCACCAAATCCAAATCTGTGAGAGAGAGTTGAGTGTTGGGGAGACTATCATTTGAAGCACAAAAGCAATGAGTTCATCATCAACACACCAACTATTACCTTTTGGAGAGTGGTGTCTCCTAGATTGGTTAGGTGTCACTTGGGAGCCTCCGTCAAGATTGTGAAGTTGAACCAAGGAGTTTGTAAGGGCAATGAGATCGCCTACTTCTTGAAGATCTACCCAAGTGAGGCAAGTTCTTTGTGGGTGATGGCCATGGTGGGATAGACAAGGTTGCCTCTTCGTGGACCCTTCGTGGGTGGAGCCCTCCGTGGACTCGCGCAACCGTTACCCTTCGTGGGTTGAAGTCTCCATCAACGTGGATGTACGATAGCACCACCTATGAGAACCACGCCAAAAATCTCTGTGTCACCAATTGCGTTTGCACACTCGGATCCCATCCCTTTACTTTCTTGCAACTTGCATGCTTTACTTTTCGCTGCTCATATACTCTTGCCATGCTTGCTTGAAATGTATTGTGAATGTTTAAACTTGTGCTAAAACTCCACCTTAACTTAAAAAAAATAGCTACTTTTCTTTGTTGAGGGTCTAATCACCCCCCCCCTCTAGACACCTCTTCCCGATCCTACATAGATTCGCCATATGGGTCGCCATCATCATACTTTCTAGAGCATCCTTCATATCGGGCCTCCCAGCCTTCTAATTTGGCGTCTCGAGGCCAACTGTTGGAGCACACTACATCCACCAAAACCGTATGGCGCAGGCAGAGAAGGAAACTAAAAATTTCCATAAAAAATACAAAATTTAGAAAATTAGTCTGTTATTTTTTAGCATGCAAATTTCTTCGTTTTTTGGCAAAACTTTTAAAATTTGCAAGATACAATAATACAAGATCGGACTTGAAATTTCTTCTTCTTCTTCTTTCATAAAATGTCCTTTTTGCAGAGCTACGTATGTTAGGATGATCTGCACCGTGTGGGCCCAACAGCCCACCGGGCCCTTAGATCTGCGCCCTGATCGGGGGCGCTCAACCCACTATGGTTGACGGGCCCCTGTCACCTGCACTATATAAAGAGGTGGGGGCCGTGGCTTGCAACACGAGGTTCGTCGCGACGCCGTACATCCCACCTACATCCCTACCGATCTAGGGTTAGTGCAGTGCTGACAGGAAGCACCGCTATCACTACTCTCTGCCATGGCCGGCATCGGGAGCTCCTCGAGCCACAAGGAGAAGGTAATACCTATCACCACTACCGGAATCCCCATGCCCATCGGATTAACAGATCCTATCAATGGTATCAGCCCAGGTTGGCGTTTTGGATTTTTGGTAGCAACAGAAATCCCCCCTCCCCAATGAACCCTAGAACAGGGCTGAGAAGGAATCACCGGAGACGGGCCTTGGGCCTACCGGCAAAGAGCGCCGCCGCACTGGCCGCGCCGTTTCTCTCGATCACGACGCGCATCGGCAAGCCGAGGCATCGGACGAAGAACCACCCCGAGAGGGGCAAAGGGCACCGCGGCCAAACCTTTCGACGACGGCACGCTCACTGCAAGGGAACGCGTGACCAGCGAAAGGGGAGGCAACGGCGCCACCATTGGGTACTCCGCCGTGGGCCCAGATCGGAGCTGGGGTTTCGTGGGCGGTGGAAGAAAAGAAAAAAAAGGAGGGAGAAAGAAGGGGAAGGAGCTAGACGCGCTGGCGCTGCTCCTCGCCGTCGTACCGTCACCGGGAGGCCGCCGGCCGCGGGCGCACAGGGGAACAGAGGAGGACGCAGCTGCATCCCTCTCTCCATCGCTCTGCCACATGACGTGGACAGGAACAGAAGGGGAAGGGGAAAGGAAGCTCGCAGTGGCACCGCGCGGTGGCCCCGCCGCCATCGCTGGCGGCCTGGGCAGGCGACCGGGGTTCCGCCGTCTACCTGAGAGATCGAAGAAGGGAAGAGGACTGAGTCGAATGGAGGCTAGGGTTCGGGTCGGGGTCTCTCCCCGTGTTTTGTTCGAGCGAGAAGGTCGTTGCATTGTTTGATGGAATCGAACGGTCCAGAAAAATAATCTAGTCCCGCCGTGGGCCCTTTGGGCTGAAAGCAGTCGATGGAACAGGCCGCTTGGCTGGCCCCATTTCGGTCAGCCGCCAGGCCACAGCCGCTCGACCAGCAGGCCGTGGGCCGCGCGCGGGCGCGCGTTGGGGCCTGTTTGGTCGGCTGGCGTTTTTATTTTCTGTCCAGTTTTGGGCAAACTTAAATACAGTTTTTTTCTATCCAAATTATTCAGAGAAATTTTTTGTTTAGAAAATAGAAAAGTGAAAGTAATGCTTCTGAAAAGCAAAAAGTTCATGAATTTTTTAATTCATGTTTTCCGCTGCAAATAAATAAAAGTGCTCTTTAAAAAAAGTGAATAGAACTAAAGTAAAAGATTAAATTGTTGCTTCTCTAATGCAATTTTGAACCAACCGGTTAAAATTGCTTAGAGAGTAAAAGAGTACATAATTGTTTCTGAATAGAATATTGTAAAGTTTCCGCTGCGAGGTAAAAGTTTTATCTTCAAATTAAATTGGAACCAACGGGAAAATTTAATTGGAAGAACTGTTCTTAGCGATGTTTTTCCCTGCGGGTTAAATAAGATGCACATAGTTTCCCCTATGACAAAAGAAAGATATTTGTTTTAAAGTTAAAATATGGTATTGTTATTTTCTGGCCAACGTTGATGATAACAATACTATAATTCTATGAGTCTTATGTTCAAAGCTTAAATCTCTGAAAGTGATCAATTTTCAAAGAACAGATAAAGATCAAGAAATGCTCTTGAGCAAGAGATATGTATATTTATTGTTCCCGCTGCAATAAAGTTGATCATGATGATTATTTCTTAGCAAAGTTGTTTAATAGACATACACACTGTTTATGAGTTATATGCATTATTTCCATTTCCACCCAACGGTGATGTGAAATTAATGTAGAAGGATGATTTTTTATTCTAATTCTGCCCAACGGTGATTTAGAATATTAAAGATTTTTTTTAAAAGTTTAATGTGCATATTTTTAACCAGACCAACATGAGGTTATTTTTAAGCTCATTATTGTTGATTATTGACTAATTTTTCTCTGACTAAAAGTTTTCCATGCCTTCATTTGTGAAAGAGAATGGCTACTTGTGACCCGAAAGATGACCAAGAAAGGTCATAACATGAGGGAGTATGTTCTCTCTAAAGAATGGCTTGAAAAGAAAAGGATTCTTGGATATTAATCTAAGAAAAGAAAAGAGATAGATCATTGGGAGTCTTGGTTGACCAATGTCTTTCATGTACTCTCTATGAAGAAGATAATTCAGTCAACATGATTTGAGTTGAAACAAGCAACATGTGTGTTTAATTTGACCAACGTCGGATCAAGCATGTGTGTCAAAGAGCATCCGGGTTTTTTCTAAATTTGATGATTGAATATGCAGTCAAAAGAGCCAATTCTGGCATTTATGTCTCTTACAGGAAATTACCCGCATAGCGGGAAAAGATGATTATGATAAAACCCGCATGGCGGGAAAAGTCTGGGAAAATACCTGCGTAACGAGGTAAAGTTAACATAGTATTATGTCAAAAATCCTATATGGCGGGAGAAATTTCGGCAAAGGACTTATCCTGTATGACAGGAGAAAGATATGATGACTCATGTGCTTTTAATGTGTCTCACTCTGGGAGGAAAGTATGGAGTAGCTATTATGTTTTCCTAGTATCGACCGTACACCTTATGTGTAACGGCCATTAAGCACTCAATAAATCCAAAGAGAATAAAAGTTACAGACGAACCTAAAGATAAGGATGATATGCAAGTGTGCTTGCAAAAGTACTAATGATAAAGAACTTTCTTGAGTTTCTGAAATGGAATGAGGAAAAAGTACTCCCATACCAGTTAACAGATAACTTCATTTCATATGAAGTAATCAGATAAATGAAGTATATAATCGAAGTTTCCTGAATTCACAAGAGTTATGAATGGTTTTTCGAAATTGTGGCAGAAAAGTTCTTGCCACATTTCGAGGGGGAGAAAGAAATATGAGATAAATTAAGAATGATAAAACTCCCCTATCCTTTAGATAATGTGATGCACATTATGCATCTAAAGTGATCCATTAATGAAGAATGTGATTGTCTGGGGGAGTACGACGGTCATAATAATACCCCTAAAGAAAAAGAAATTGCTGTGTTCCTGGATCTTCTACAGTTTCGAAAGCAGACTAAGGAATACTAAGACGGTGCTCAAAGTGCCATAAAGAAGAAATTTTTAACAGAATAAACTCAAATAATAAACTTTAAAGATACCCCAATTTTAGTGAAGATGGAGTAATCTGGGGGAGCATGGTATGAAAATACTTAAGACTCGAATATATTGTATCTGGGGGAGCATGTTGTATGACCTATACAACACCTGTTGTTAGCTCTATAAAGGAGGAATGAGTAAACATGGATCTTGTGATAAAGGTCTCTGTAAAACCTATTGCCTCTTGAAAATAAAAGACTATACAATTAATTTGCCTCTTGGCAATGACAGAGCAACAACAACCCCATATGAAAGAAGTGCTAGTACCTGAAACACGGATGGTCTCAAGGAATGAAAAAATTAGATACTTCTGATTACTAGAAAGTCTATGTTAGTGAAATTCAAATGGAGGTTGATCCCATCTCATTTAAAGCGCTCAATCGACTATGTGAGATGAAATAAAATTGGTGAATCCCGATGATGTTTGGGACTCATAACTAATTTCCAGTGGAGCCAAAACAGTAGGTTGTAAAGGGTCTACAAGGTCAATGTGACTCCAAAGGAAATATGTAAAGGTGTAAAGCGCGACTTAAATCGAAAGATTTTTGTGCGAAGAGAATGAATAGATTACAATGAGTGTTAGTGGCACATCATGATCGACATCATGATCTAAGTTACATCAGATGAAAGTAAAGAACACAAGGGATACTGCTTCAAGAAGTCTTTTATGGACTAGAGCAAGTCTCTAGACATTGGCATTTAAGGTTAGAAGAATCAAATGATATTTTGGGTTAAAGAAAATGAGAGGACAATTGTATTCATGCAAAGTTATAAAATGGGAAATTCATTTCCTAATCCTGTTCATGAGGATGACGTCCTACTTGCTAGTGGTCATGTCAATCTACTGCAAGAGAAGAAAAGAAGTTCTTGTTCTCAAAGTTCAAAAGAATGTTCTCGGTAGAGTGTCTCTCGTTATAATTATCGAGATTCACCAAGAAAAGAATAAAAGGGGTATTAGGAATGTCGCATGGACATGCTGAGAAAGGTTTCTAAAGTATGCATGCGAGAAAACCTACGCCTGTTCTTATAGTCAAGGGTAATGGAACTGGAAACTATGGTGTTCCAAAAGTTGATGAGAAAAGATTGAAAACGGATATGGTGCCATATGCTTCAGCTGTTAGAAGCTCAATATATTACACTGACACGGTTCACGTATCTGGGTTGTTTTGGCAATGTCCAGTCCATATATAGATCACTGGAATGGAGTCAAAGATATCGGCCTCATGCTGAAAGAAATAAGTGCTCTCAAAAGATTGTGAGTACAAAGACAGGACTTGTGAAATGTATAGCGAAATCCACAATTGTCGCCAACTTTCACACTTGGAGTTTTTTGTGTGGAAAAGCTCCAAAGAATGAAACAGTTATCACCAATGTGATGCAAAGATATGTTATAGCTTGATATGAGGCTGAGGGACAGGCAAAATGGTTAATGGGACCTGTATCCGGAGTTGATAATGGTTGACAACAGCGATAACCATTTTTAAGTTTTTCGCTCCTATGACAACGAGTCAAGTGTTGATGCCAAACACACTGACACAGAGTTATGCGTTGTAAAGGAGGAAGTCTGGAATTATGTAGAAATGCTTGAAGCATAAAAGCAACAGACAAGTGTTTGCAGATCTGCTTATTAAAGGCTTACCGCCCAGTGTGTTCGGAGAACACACAGTCGACATGGGTTTTATGGTATAGTCTAAGATTTCCGGACAATAAAGGGCCCAAGGTTAAAGAGTTTGTTTCAAAACAGAAAGGTATGTTGTGGTTGTCTGGTTCTATCGGCAATTGAGCTGTGATGATGAAACATGTTCTATGTATTGATCTGTTATGAAACGAGTAAAGTAAAAGTATAAGGTCAAAAGTAAAAGTTGAGATCAAGGGGGAGAATGTTAGGATGATCTCCATCGTGTGGGCCCAACGATCCACCGGGTCCTTAGATCCGCGCCCTGATCGGGGGCGCTCAACCCACTATGGTTGACGGGCCCCTGTCACCTGCACTATATAAAGAGGGGGGGGGGGGGGTGTGGCTCGCAACACGAGGTTCGTCGCGACGCCGTACATCCCACCTACATCCCTACCGATCTAGGGTTAGTACAGTGCTGACGGGAAGCACCGCCACCACTACTCTTTGCCATGGCCGGCATCGGGAGCTCCTCGAGCCACGAGGAGAAGGTAATACCTATCACCACTATCGGAATCCCCATGCCCTTACCTCATGGCTTTATTTATAAAGTCGGGCGTATGCCTTCTCTAAAAAAAAAAAAATCCCCATGCACACTGGATTAACAGATCCTATCAACGTACACCTAGATGCCTTGTTCGCATTGCTTGCATAGCAAGAGCATTGACCGACTACCATCGATCTTACTAGACGTACTGCGGGTTGCGGCTATCAAATTCAGAGAGCATTTATTAAGGATACATTTGTATTGCCCTGCGGTGCGTCGCAAATGTCCATGTGATTTGCAGTACTAAGTGTGTGGTAACCCCTGAACAAATGCACGTCGTCCGATCAGATGGGTGAATGAACGATATATGGGAGGGTGTAGCGCGGCATCGCCCGTGTCACCAGATGATTATGCATAGAGTATTTGTGAAATCGTGTCCAACTTTTAAATATACCACATAGAGATAACCCATAAAAATTAAGGGCATGCACACATTTACCTCCAACATATCAAAACGATGACAAGGGCAACGCATGTTTTTCGATCAACAGGGGAGTGCCCCGGCTCCACCTTCATTGAAAATGAAACCATACCATACACTAGCATTCGACGGTTCAGTATGTAAAGAAAAGCAAACTAATTTAATATAAGCTTCACTTCCACACACCTACTCAAGTTCAACGAAATGAAAAATGAAAAACTCAGGGCGGAATTCTGAAGTCCTTACATGAAGAAACAAAACACAAGTGCCACTCGTTCATAGACGGAAACATCATAGAGAAGCTAATGCCCGATGGCATGGATTTTGTCATTCATCACAGGGTTTATTAAGAACATTAATGCCTTGACGCCATCACGAGTAGCACCACCAGAAGCACCATGCGATAGTTGAGATTGAGTTTTAGAGCAGTTTAGTCTTGTTCCAGCTCCAGATGGGCTTTGAGTGAGTTTGAGTAAAATGCACCATAAGTCCTAAAACTATTGAAGATGTGTTAGTTTAGTCCTATAACTTTGAAACTGCAGTTTTGGGTCCTAAAACTATTGAAGGTGTGTCAACTTAGTCCTATAACTTTGTAACTATAGTTTTGGGTCCCAAAATTATGTAAGTTTGTTTGTCTCAGGTCCTAAGCTTGCATGGCTAGCATCTATGGTGCATTTTTTTCAAATGAGCTCTTTATATGTGTTTACTTCCCCAAAAGTGGTCCATACACTTTGACGTCACAATGTGTGTTACAACATGCACGTCCATCACCTATGTGGCCAGTCTACTCTCCTCGTTGGAGCTCAAGCCATCATGCCACTCATTGCCTGTAGTTTCAAAGTTATGGGACTAAACTGACATACTTTCAATAGTTTTAGGACCTAAAACTACAGTTTCAAAGTTATAGCACTAAAATGACACACCTCCAATAGTTTTAGGACCTAAAATTGCAGTTTCAAAGTTATATGACTGAATTGACACACGTCCAATAGTTTTAGGACTTATGATGCATTTTACTCTTGAGTTTTTATAGTAGGAGGGCTCTGAAAGAGAGCAACCTCCCCTCCCAACGGTTCTTTGAGTAGTTTCATCCAATTTCCTAGGTAATTCAGTATCAGGATCCATACCTGCTTAATGGAGACCCAGTAGTATCTATTAAAAACTAAAGGATTTCTATATTTCCACAACCCCCACGGGATCGGCTCCGGTCAAATGAAGGCGTTTCATATTCGACTCAGAAAGCCGATTCAGGCGATGGTGTGCCCTCGGTTCAGGAGTTGGTGGCTTCCGGCATTTTTCATTGTTGTTCGTGTCAACGACAATGGCGGTTAGCGATTGGTGTTGGTTTAGTTTCCGCTAAGGCACCCAGGGAGCGGATTGTATTTTCTTTTTCTTTGGGGGTCTTTTTGCATCTGTGCTGGGATGCCTATTATCTCTTGTGGGTTCTGGACGATGTTGTGTCTGTGCTATATTTGTAACAAACACCCCCCTCCGAACCAATCTGGCTACAATGCATTCAAAGAAGAGATGATAAACTGATAACGCAATGAACACACTCTAAATGTTTGTGCAAAGAACACCTCATGATTGACTCAAATATATCACCTTCGATCATCTGTAGCTCAATCAAGAGGGAGGCAAAACATTGGATCACGGCGGGCGGAAAAAAATGGGTAAAATCGTGCCGGAAGAGTAGTGTAATAAGAAATGTGTGTGCCAAACTCTATTGTCCTCTCTTAATTAATGGATGGGGCAAAGCTTATGCCTTTCGTTTCAAAAAATGATAAATAGCTCCAACACATCATGAATATAACAATGATGAACACTTGCATGCGACTTGGTTAACTCCAACATACTCGAGGAGTATCATGGACATGACAAGGGCAACACTGCCAATATGTATCTCTATGCAACACAGGGTTGACTCCAACATACCAGGGAAAATTTTCAACGTGAATTGGAGCCCAATTCGAACAAAATTCAAACTTTTGTCAACGTTCGAAAACAAATTTTGGAACTATACATTGAACACCAACGCAATGTCCTCGCAAAAAAAAAAAGAACACCAACGCAATGTAATATTCACCTGCCATCCCAACTCCAAGGTCAAGCGATTTTTTGTCCCCAAACGTAGTTTGATCGCACGACGAGCGTCTTCCTCATCACTCGCTGAATGGTGGGATGCTCTGCTCGTTCCTGAAGTAGTCGGTAGGATCCGCTATGGCCTTGGTCATGGCGAGCCTCTGGAAGTTACCGCCGTAGTACTTCTCGCCCCAAACCCTACCGGCCTGGTAGCTGGTCACGTTGCCCACAACGACATTCTGGCCGAGGTCGAGGTCCCTGTAGTTCACATACGCACCCCTGGGGTTCTTGCTCACGTGCGGCTCCATGAACGCGTACATATCTCTGAGCCACCTCGTCTGTGCCGACCCGTCCGTGGCGGCGGACCAGAAGTTCATGTACTGGATGTTGTACAGCACGCCGCCGCGATGCGGGAACGGCGTCGCCGTCTCCGGTAGGCTGCTCATCTTGGCGCCGTAGGGGTCCATGATCATCAGCCCGTCCTCCGGCTTGGCGAACCGGGCGAAGATCTCCGCCCACACGTCCTCGGCGATGGCCTGCCGGACGTAGTCGGAGGTGGCCTTGCTGTAGGGGGTGCTGGAGGTGGTCCGGTTCAGGATGTCCTCCACGGCGGCGGTGGGGCCCAGGTAGATGTAGGGCACGGACTGGATCCATGTCATCTCCTTGCAGTGCGTCCGGTTCACGCCGAGCTCCGGGAAGCGGCTCCCCATCAGCGGCAGCAGCGCGTCGCACGTGCCCAGGTACATGGACTGGAAGCGAGCCACCTGTTTGTGGAGGCGCACCGTGATGAAAATGTCCTCGGGGAGAGCCGGAGCGACCTGCTGCCATCTGGTAAGCATGCGCACCGCGCCCTCGTCGGCGGACTTTAGGACGGTGAACAGCGTCACCGTCGGCGGGACTGGCACGAGCTTCACCTTCCACGACAGCACGATGCCGAAGCTCCCACCGCCGCCGCCCCCGCGGATGGCCCAGAACACGTCCGGCCCCATGACCTGCTTGTCCACGAGCTCCCCGTTGGCGTCGACGAGCGTGGCGTCCAGGACGTTGTCGGCGGCGAGGCCGTACTTGCGCAGCAGCATGCCGAACCCGCCGCCGCTGAGGTGCCCGCCCACGCCGATCGTCGGGCACAGGCCGGCCGGGAACGCCAGCTGCTTGCTCGCCTGCGAGATGGCGTAGAACAGCTCCCCGAGCGTCGCGCCGGAGTCCACCCACGCGGTGGCGGCCTCCCGGTCGACGCGCACGGAGCGGAGGTTGGCCAGGTCGACCACGGCGAACGCCTCGCGGCGCTCGGATCGGTACGAGAGACCCTCGTAGTCGTGCCCGCCGCTGCGCACGCGGACGCGCACGTCGTGCCGGCGGCCGCACACCACGGCGGCCTGGACGTGGGAGGCGTTCGTCGGCGTGACGATGAAGAGCGGCCTCACCGTGCCAGGCGTGGAGAACTTGGCGTTCCGGATGGAAGACGCCAGGACCGACGTGAACGAAGGCGAGCCCTTCGTGTACAGGAGCTGCTTGGGCATGGCCGCCGACAGGCATTGGAGGAAGCCGTCGGAGGAAGCCACGGAAGGGACGACGGACGCGTAGCAGGACAGGAGGCCGAAGAGGAGCCCCAGCGCCAAGCTACGACGCGACGCCATGACCATGTGTTGCGACGGACGATGCAGTGCTAGCTGTTGCAACCTCGCTATATTTGCATGGGGTCCGGCTCCACCTTCCACCTATAATTGGCCTTCGCTATCGGTCTTCAGCTGACAGCCATGCAGAAATAGTACAGCCATGGCCAATTGGCCATGATTGATCCGGGACTGGGAGGATCAGGATAGGGGGGCTGATGTGGTGATAATCGACTGGCATCGCAAAGTGTAATGTAATCTAGTGGATTAGTCGATCAGGCGATCTGAGCTGTGGAGCCTAGCTCTCACTCTTGACCAGATGCGATGACTTCTTGTCCTCGTGAGAGAAAAATCATGTCACTAGCTTGTCGTCCATTCTTCTTGATCAGGATAGGATGAAACTTCAAGAAAAAATTGAAATGTACTCTTCTTTCACAATTACACAGTGAAACATTAGTGACGTGTTTGGTTGGCTGCATACAGCCCAACCAGCCCCACGTGATGCAAAAATGGCTCGTTTCGTTGCATGTATTCTTTGTTTGGTCTGCATAGCACAAACCTTAAAACACCTCCCAGGCAAGAACGTCCGAATCGTTCGTTTCCTCCCAACCAGGCTCGGCGATGCAGGGGAAGGGAAGGCGGCACCGAGCTCATGCGACCACGAAGATGGCACAACCTCATGCGAGTCTCTAAAAATTTTGCAGGACGAATTGGGGTTACCTCCCGTCGAATCGATCTCCTAATATAGTCACCCTCACCTCACCGCCCAAACTCCCGCCACAATTCCCCCCCTTTCGGGCTCACCGTTCCATGCGGATCGTCATCGACAAGCAGATAAGAGGCGCGTCTTCTCCGTCCTATTCCACGATGGTTGTAAGTTCGATCACTCCCTCCTCTCTACTCGTTCTAACTAGATCTGTGGGCATGTGATATGAGTAGATATGTGAGCATGTGGTAGCATGGTAGGCTGACAATCCGTGAGAATATGATGTTGTGGTTGCTAGTGGTGATGGATTGGTAGGATTTGATGATCTTCATGTTGTTTCCATGTCGTCAAGATGATACTATGGTAGATATGGTACTAGGTGTTGCATGCTAGGTGTTACTTGTGATGGATTGGTACTATTGCAAGTATGTAGAGGTGTGGTACTGTGTTGAACTCCATGGTATGCTATGAGATTGAATAACAGTCATGGATGGTGTGTTTAACTCGATGATCAGCATGTACTATGATTACTGTTCATGTTTAGTGGCCGTTCGTATAGTTCATGTTTAGTGTGTTCCACTCTTGTTGATGATAATGCTTGTCCGAAAGTCAGGTTCCGTCAGGCCATTGTCTTGTCCGAAAGTCAGTTTCTGTTGTCCTATGTCAAGGACTCCCAACCTATGACCGAGGAGCAGATGCCTCCAAATTCAAATGTCTTCAATGGGTTTGTTGTGCCTCCAACATGTCTACATAATTTGTGTTGGTTGTGCCTAATGCTGATGCTGATGCTGCACATAAGGCAACCGTCAAGACTGCGAAGGCAAAGAAAGATGGGAGGGGAGCCATGAAATAGCAATTGTTCATGTCCACCTTCGTGCTTAACAAGATGTGTGATATCATAGAAAGTGGGCTGAGGATTAACAAGGGCTTCAAGGAGGTGCACTTGAACTCTGTTGGGAAGTAGGTGTTTGAGTTATGTGGCCAAGAGGACACCTCAATGCTACTTGTAAGTTGCGTTGAGATTTCCCCGAAGAGGAGTGGAGATGTAGTACAGTAGAGATAAGTATTTCCCTTAGTGAGAACCAAGGTTTATCGAACCAATAGGAGAATCATGCAAATTCCCGTCTTCAGTACCTACACACACAAAAGCATATACTTGCACCCAACACATGCAAGAGGGTTGTCAATCCCCTTGGACTCATTACTTGCAAGGATTAATTCTGATAGTGGCTGAAATATAAATAAATTGCAAAACAAAAGAAAAGTAAATAAATTGCAGGAAGGTGTTTTTGATTTTTATAATATGTAAAAGTAGACCCCGGGGCCCATAGTTTTCACTAGAGACTTCTCTCTTGAACACATAGCATACGGTAGGTAAACAAATTACTGTTGGACAATTGATAGAAAATCGCATAATTATGACGTATTCATGACAATGATCATGTATGCAGGCATCATGTCCGAGACAGGTAGGCTGACTCCTGCTTGCATCTACTACTATTACTTCCTCAATCGACCGCTGTCCAGCATGCATCTATGGTATTAAGTTCATGACAAATGGAGTAACACCTTAAGCAAGATGATATGATGTAGAGAATGTAAACCCAATCAATATGAATAAACCCCATTGTTTTACCCTTAATGGCAACAATACAAATACGTGTCTTGTCCGCTACTATGTCATTGGGATATAGAGCACCACAAGATTGAACCCATTACAAAGCACCTCTCCAACTGAAGATAAATCAATCTAGTTGGCCAAACCAAATGGACAATCGGGGAGAAATACAAAGTTACAACAATCATGCATAATAAAGTTCAGAAAAGACTCAGTTACTTTCAATGAATAATCTGATCATGAACCCTTACTTCATTGGATCCCAACAGACACACCGCAAAAGAAGATTACATCGGATAGAACTCCAAGAAGATGGGGGAGAACATTGTATTGAAGATCAAAGAGAGAGAAGGAGCCATCTAGCTACTAGCTATGGATTCGTAGGTCTATGGTAAACTGCTCACGCATCATTGAATACAGCAAGGATGATGTAGAAGACCTCCATGATCGGTTCCCCCTCCGACAGAGTACCAGAAAAAGCCTCCAGATGGGATCGCATAAGAACGGAAACTTGCGGCGGCGGAAAAAGGGTTTCAGGTGGCTCTCTAGGGGTTTCCCAATATTTGAGAATTTATAGAAGTGGTATTAGGTCAGACGGAGCCTCGTGGGGCCCACAAGGTAACAGGGAGCCCCCTAGAGGCGCCCTATTGCCTTGCAGTCTCCTCATTAGTCGTATGGTCTCCTCCCAAAGCTTCTAGGGTATCTCTTGTCTAGAAAAAATCGTCAAAAAGTTTCGTAACGTTTGCACTCTGTTTGGTACTGATTTTCTGGGAAACAAAAACAAACAGAAAAATAACAACTGACACTAGGCACTGGATTAATAAGTTAGTCTACAAAAATGATATAAAATAGCACAAAAAGGCATATAAAGTATCCAAAATTGATAATATAATAGCATGAGACAATAAAAAATTATAGATACGTTGGATACGTATCACTCAACCCAGGTCTACAACCACCGCACGAAGTGGAGAGCGAGATGGGTCCAAGTTTCCAAGCTAAGAGATCTTAGCGGCACGTCATGGGATTAGGACACCTACACGATCCTTTTGGACGCAGAGCACTACCTAGGACACACTGCGGTTAGCCACATACCACTTGTTTAGCTAACATACCAGTTGTTTAGGCATGTCTAACATGCCAATCACAACTAACCACGTCGTGTTTCTTTCTTAGGCCCACCCCAAGGCCGCAGTGTTCCTCAACACGCCCATCCAGACCTACACGTAGATCCAGAAGATCTTCTCCTTTTGCCTGGCAGGCAACCAGCAGGCATGCCATGGGCTCCAGTGAGCCGCTCGGTTTGTCTATGCCTGACTATCTAGGCACATAGAACTCAGAGACCGTCGTCGTTGATGGTCTTGATAAGGGTGGTCAACACATTCCCGTGCTTGATAGGAAGAGGAAGTGGGGCGGCTTGATAGGACAACGAGTTGAGCGTCTTCATTGGCACGACTAACACCGTCAAGGAGGTGGCAACTGCCATTAGGGAGAGCAAGCCGATCGACGTCCGCCCTAACCTTGGACCCCCCCTTCATCATAGTATGATTAAAAAAGAAGACATCCAACCTATTGTTCATGATCATTAAGAGTGCATCAGGGTGGAGGGGTAGGCTTCTTTCTTTTGGTAAAAGACTAGTGCTAGTTCAAGCTCTTGCTAGCATCCCTTCCTTTCTTATGGGAGTTATTAAATTCCCTAAGCGGGCCATTAAGCTTATTAACTCTCAACTAGCCCAATTATCTAGGATGATTATGAAGGTCATCAAAAATATCATGTGGCGGTTTGGGGCTCTTTAACTTTGAAAAAGGAATATGGTGGTTTTGATATTACTGATATTGTTGATATGAATCTCAACTTGTTGGCCTCTTGGGTTAGTAGATATCAGAGGGATTAGTGAAGGAAATATGCTCTAGAGGCAATAATAAAGTTATTATTTATTTCCTTATATCATGATAAATGTTTATTATTCATGCTAGAATTGTATTAACCGGAAACATAATACTTGTGTGAATACATAGACAAACAGAGTGTCACTAGTATGCCTCTACTTGACTAGCTCGTTGATCAAAGTGAAGGAAATATGCCCTAGAGGCAATAATAAAGTTATTATTTATTTCCTTATATCATGATAAATGTTTATTATTCATGCTAGAATTGTATTAACCGGAAACATGATACATGTGTGAATACATAGACAAACAAAGTGTCACTAGTATGCCTCTACTTGACTAGCTCGTTAATCAAAGATGGTTATGTTTCCTAACCATTGACATGAGTTGTCATTTGATTAACGGGATCACATCATTAGGAGAATGATGTGATTGACTTGACCCATTCTGATAGCTAAGCACACGATCGTTTAGTATATTGCTATTGATTTCTTCATGACTTATACATGTTCCTATGACTATGAGATTATGCAACTCCCGTTTATCGGAGGAACACTTTGTGTGCTACCAAACGTCACAACGTAACTGGGTGATTATAAAGGTGCTCTACAGGTGTCTCCAAAGGTACTTGTTGGGTTGGCGTATTTCGAGATTAGGATTTGTCACTCTGATTGTCGGAGAGGTATCTCTGGGCCCACTCGGTAATGCACATCACTTAAGCCTTGCAAGCATTGCAAGTAATGAGTTAGTTGCGGGATGATGTATTACGGAACGAGTAAAGAGACTTGCTAGTAACGAGATTGAACTAGGTATTGAGATACCAACGATCGAATCTCGGGCAAGTAACATACCGATGACAAAGGGAACAACGTATGTTGTTATGCGGTCTGACCGATAAAGATCTTCGTAGAATATGTGGGAGCCAATATGAGCATCCAGGTTCCGCTATTGGTTATTGACCGGAGGCGTGTCTCGGTCATGTCTACATAGTTCTCGAACCCGTAGGGTCCGCACGCTTAAAGTTTCGATGATGGTTATATTATGAGTTTATGAGTTTTGATGTACCGAAGGTTGTTCGGAGTCCCGGATGTGATCCTGGGCATGACGAGGAGTCTCGAAATGGTCGAGACATGAAGATTGATATATTGGAAGCCTATATTTGGATATTGGAAGTGTTCCGGGTGAAATCGGGATTTTACCGGAGTACCGGAGGGGTTACCGGAACCCCCCGGGGGTTTAATGGGCCATAGTGGGCATTAGTGGAGAAGAGGAGGGGCGGCCAGGGCAGGCCGCGCGCCCCCTCCCCTTCTAGTCCGAATTGGACAAGGAGGGGGGCGGCGCCCCCCTTTCCTTCTTCTCCTCTTCCTCCTCCCCCCCTTCTCCTAATCCAACAAGGAAGGGAGGGAGTCCTACTCCCGGTGGGAGTAGGACTTCTCTTGGCGCGCCTCCTCCTGGCCGGCCGCCTCTCCCCCCTTGCTCCTTTATATACGGGGGCGGGGGCACCCCATAGACACAACAATTGATCATTGATCTTTTAGCCGTGTGCGGTGCCCCCCTCCACCATAGTCCACCTCGATAATACTGTAGCGGTGCTTAGGCGAAGCCCTGTGTCGGTAGAACATCATCATCGTCACCACGCCGTCGTGCTGACAAAACTTTCCCTCAACACTCGTCTGGATCGAAGTTCGAGGGACGTCATCGGGCTGAACGTGTGCTGAACTCGGAGGTGCCGTGCTTTCGATACTTGATCGGTCGGATCGTGAAGACGTACGACTACATCAACCGCGTTGTGCTAACGCTTCCGCTTTTGGTCTACGAGGGTATGTGGACAACACTCTCCCCTCTCGTTGCTATGCATTACCATGATCTTGCGTGTGCGTAGGAATTTTTTTTGAAATTACTACGTTCCCCAACAGTGGTATCAGAGCCTGGTTTTATGCGTAGATGTCATATGCACGAGTAGAACACAAGTGAGTTGTGGGCGATATAGGTCATACTGCTTACCAGCATGTCATACTTTGGTTCGGTGGTATTGTTGGATGAAGCAGCCCAGACCGACATTACGCGTACGCTTACGCGAGACTGGTTCTACCGACGTGCTTTGCACACAGGTGGCTGGCGGGTGTCAGTTTCTCCAACTTTAGTTGAACCGAGTGTGGCTATGCCCGGTCCTTGAGAAGGTTAAAACAGCACCAACTTGACAAACTATCGTTGTGGTTTTGATGTGTAGGTAAGAACGGTTCTTGCTAAGCCCGTAGCAGCCACGTAAAATTTGCAACAAAAAAGTAGAGGACGCCTAACTTGTTTTTGCAAGGCATGTTGTGATGTTATATGTTCAAGACATGATGCTAAATTTTATTGAATGAGACGATCATGTTTTGTAACCGAGTTATCGGCAACTGGCAGGAGCCATATGGTTGTCGCTTTATTGTATGCAATGCAATCGCCCTGTAATGTTTTACTTTATCACGACAATGATGCTACGATGGAGATCAAGGTGTCGCGCCGGTGACGAAGGTGATCATGACGGTGCTTCGGAGATGGAGATCACAAGCACAAGATTATGATGGCCATATCATATCACTTATATTGATTGCATGTGATGTTTATCTTTTATGCATCTTATCTTGCTTTGATTGACGGTAGCATTATAAGATGATCTCTCACTAAATTTCAAGATAAAAGTGTTCTGCCTGAGTATGCACCGTTGCCAAAGTTCGTCGTGCCCAGACACCACGTGATGATTGGGTGTGATAAGCTCTACGTCCATCTACAACGGGTGCAAGCCAGTTTTGCACAAGCAGAATAATCAGGTTAAACTTGACGAGCCTAGCATATGCAGATATGGCCTCGGAACACTGAGACCGAAAGTTCGAGCACGAATCATATAGTAGATATGATCAACATAGTGATGTTCACCACTGAAAGCTACTCCATTTCACGTGATGATCGGTTATGGTTTAGTTGATATGGATCACGTGATCACTTAGAGGATTAGAGGGATGTCTATCTAAGTGTGAGTTCTTAAGTAATATGATTAATTGAACTTAAATTTATCATGAACTTAGTACCTGATAGTATCTTGCTTGTCTATGTTGATTGTAGATAGATGGCCCGTGTTGTTGTTCCGTTGAATTTTAATGCGTTCCTTGAGAAAGCAAAGTTGAAAGATGATGGCAGCAATTACACGGACTGGGTCCGTAACTTGAGGATTATCCTCATTGCTGCATAGAAGAATTACGTCCTGGAAGCACCGCTAGGTGCCAAACCTGCTGCAGGAGCAACACCAGATGTTATGAACGTCAGGCAGAGCAAAGCTGATGACTACTCGATAGTTCAGTGTGCCATGCTTTACGGCTTAGAACCGGGACTTCAACGACGTTTTGAACGTCATGGAGCATATGAGATGTTCCAGGAGTTGAAGTTAATATTTCAAGCAAATGCCCGGATTGAGAGATATGAAGTCTCCAATAAGTTCTACAGCTGCAAGATGGAGGAGAATAGTTCTGTCAGTGAGCATATACTCAGAATGTCTGGGTATAACAATCACTTGATTCAAATGGGAGTTAATTTTCCGGATGATAGCGTCATTGACAGAATTCTTCAATCACCGCCACCAAGCTACA
The DNA here is from genome assembly GCF_018294505.1 of Triticum aestivum. NCBI lineage: Eukaryota > Viridiplantae > Streptophyta > Magnoliopsida > Poales > Poaceae > Triticum > Triticum aestivum. The sequence continues at coordinate 79,815,890 of NC_057814.1, read as the reverse complement.
AGAGCTTCGTGATGAACTATAGCATGCGAGGGATGGATAAGACGATTCCCGAGCTCTTCCCAATGCTAAAAGCTGCGGAGGTAGAAATCAAGAAGGAGCATCAAGTGTTAATGGTTAATAAGACCACCAGTTTCAAGAAAAAGGGCAAAGGGAAGAAGAAGGGGAACTTCAAGAAGAACAACAAGCAAGTTGCTGCTCAAGAGAAGAAACCCAAGTCTGGACCTAAGCCTGAGACTGAGTGCTTCTACTGCAAGCAGACTGGTCACTGGAAGCGGAACTGCCCCAAGTATTTGGCGGATAAGAAGGATGGCAAGGTGAACAAAGGTATATGTGATATACATGTTATTGATGTGTACCTTACCAGAGCTCGCAGTAGCACCTGGGTATTTGATACTGGTTCTGTTGCTAATATTTGCAACTCAAAACAGGGACTACGGATTAAGCGAACACTGGCCAAGGACGAGGTTACGATGCGCGTGGGAAACGGTTCCAAAGTCGATGTGATCGCCATCGGCATGCTACCTCTACATCTACCTTCGGGATTAGTATTAGACCTAAATAATTGTTATTTGGTGCCAGCGTTGAGCATGAACATTATATCTGGATCTTGTTTGATGCGAGACGGTTATTCATTTAAATCAGAGAATAATGGTTCACTAGTAAAAAAAGACACATCTGTGACATTTTGGGCCGAACGAATTTTTTTCTGTCATACATATGACACTTCTATGACGATAATTGTGACAAAACCCGGTATCATCATAGATGTGGTGGGATCCTACTTCTATGACAAAAAATCATGACAGAAAATGGGCTTTTCATCCTGGGTGGGCCGGAGACGCAACTGCATGACATTCTTTGGGCCGTCCATGACGGAAAAAAACCGTGGTAGAAGCGAGGGCGAGGAAAATTTCGGGGAGTTCCCGGTTACGGTGGGAGGTCGGGGGCCGAGCGATGCGCGTTTCTCTCGTACACGTACGCGCGTGTGTGCGAGGCGTTGTCTCTAACTGAACCCGAGCGAGGCGTTGGGCTCTAACTGAACCCGAGCGATTGCATTGCAGGCTACGCGTTACTGAACCCGAGCGATCGATCGATGGCAGTTAACTGAACCCGATCGAGCGATTCCTTAGCTAATGCTACTAACTGAAGCCGATCGATGCTGCCTCTAGGATGAACAGTGAGCGTTGCGGGGGGGGGGGGGTTTGATGAACAGTGAGCGGTGGCGTTGCCTCTGGATGAACAGGACCCCGTGGTGTGGTGGAGGGCTGGATGAACAGTAGACGATGGAGGGGTGCCCGTGGAGGGGTGGTTGAACAGGACCCCGCGGTGTGGAGGGTTGGATGAACAGTAGACGGTGGAGGGGTGCCCGTGGAGGGGTGGTTGAACAGGACTCCGTGGTGTGGAGGGCTGGATGAACAATAGACGGTGGAGGGGTGCCCGTGGAGGGGTGGTTGAACAGTAGCCGGTGGAGTAGCGCGCGGTGGAGGCTGGATGAACAGGAGCCTGTGGAGGCTGGAGGAGGTCGACGGTAGCCCGTGGAGGCTGGAGGAGGTCGACGGTGGAGATGAACAGTATCCCGTGGAGTCCCGTTTTGCGGTACGCCACACCCCTCCCGATGAACAGGACCCCCGTTTCGACCGTAGGAGGTCCGTTTCGTCCGTTTTGCGGTACGCCACACCCCTCCCGATCAACAGGACCCCCGTTTCGACCGTAGGAGGTCCGTTTCCTCCATTTTGCGGTATGCCACACCCCTCCCGATCAACAGGACCCCTGTTTCGACCGTAGGAGGTCCGTTTCCTCCGTTCTGCGGTATGCCAGGCCTCGTTTCCATCGCCTGTTCCGTCCAAGCCCTCCCGATGAACACGACCACGCATTCCGTTCCGACCCAGTCGGTTGGCTCCCACGCGTTCCGTTGCCTCCCGATGAACACGACGCATTCCGTTGCCTCCCCATGAACACGACGCATTCCGTTGCCTCCCCATGAACACGACGACGACGCTGTTTCTCCGTTCCGACCCAGCCATGTACACGAGCCCTGGCCGTACGTATGCGCGAATAGGCGTTCGAGACCCCGCCCGTATGTACACATACGTGGCCGTATTTTCTTTCTTGCACCCTGGCCGTTGTACGTACGTGTACATGCTACGTGCGCGCCTCTACTACGACACGTACGCGCCTCTACTACGACACGTGTGCGCCTCTACATCCACCAGTATATATGTACGTACACGTTCGCGACCAGAATGACAACGCTGCGTACGCTTCGACCAGGTGGGTCCCGACTGTCAGGCACTTCCTTGCGTGCGAAGATGTAGCTGGTGGGTCCCAGCAGTCAGGGGGGCGAATCGTTTTGTTTTTTTTTTGCCCGGACGCACTTCCTTGCATGCGAAGGTGTAGCTGGTGGGTCCCAGCAGTCAGGGGGAAACTTTTTTTTTCACGAAATACGGTGGCCCGTCCGGTGGGTCCCCGCTGTCAGGTGGAGGAATAATTATTTTGCACGTAATAAGGAGGCACTTCCTTGCTGCGGCCGTGGACCCAGCTGTCGGCCTCTCCACGTACAGTCCACGTCCGATGGAAGCCGTTCCTTGACCACGTTGACCATGCCGCGCCGAGAGCACCAGGGCGGTGGACGACGGCGAGGCCTAGGAAGGGGACGACGCGGAGCCGGGGAAGACGCGGCAGTGGATGCCCACGCGTAGAGGAGTACGAGGGTTCACTGGTTCGCTGTGGTGTGAGTCTGCCGTCGCCGCAGAATAACAGGGGGTGTGGGTGAGTAGAGGGATGGCCTGGCCAGCGGTGGGAGTAGTAGGGGCGGCGAGGCCTCCGCCGCATCGCAGCCGGCCACGGGAGGCAGGAGCACGAGGCACGACCGGCGCTGGTTTGGGCGGCTGGAGCAAGAAGACCAGAGGTTGAAGAAGCACTACGGCCGTTGGATGGACATCGTACGGTCACTGGAGCTAGAATCGTGCATATTGACTAAGTTGACAAAGCCCTCCGTCGCCGTCATCTTAGTAGGCCCACAAGTCAGCCTGCCACTATACTGGGTCCCAGCTAACAGGGGAGTATTCATTTTTTTTGTGCGTAATAAGGAGGCACTTCCTTGCGTGCGAAGATATAGCTGGTGGGTCCGAGCTATCAGCGGCGATAACGTTTTTTTGCGAAATACAGAGGCCCTTTCGGTGGGTCCCTGATGTGAGGTGGAGGAATCATTATTTTGCGCATAATAAGGAGGCATTTCCTTGCGTGCGGCCGTGGACCCAGCTGTCGGCTTCTCCACGTACAGTCCACTGCAGATGCATGTCGGTCGTTGACCACGTTGACCAGGCCGCGCCGAGAGCACCAGGGCGATGGACGACGGCGAGGCCTAGGAAGGGAACGACACGGAGGCAGGGAAGACTCGACAGTTGTTTCCCACGCGGAGGGGAGTACGACTGTACGAGGGTTTACTGGTTCGTCTGTCGTCGCCGGAGAATAACAGCAGGTGTGGGTGAGTAGAGGGATGGCTAGGCCAGCGATGGGAGTACGGTGGGGCGGTGAGGCCTGCGCGGCAGCAGAGCCGACCGCGGGGAGGAGGGAGCAGGCAGTCCCGTCGGCGCTTGTTTGAGCGGCTGGAGCAGGAAGAGCAGAGATTGAAGAAGCACGACGGCCGTTGGATGGACATCGTACGGTCACTGGAGCTAGAATCGTTCATATTGACTAAGTTGACAAAGCCCTCCGTCCCCGTCAACTTAGTAGGCCCACAAGTCAGCCTCCCACCATGGTGGGTCCCAGCTAGCAGGGGGGTATTCATTTTTCTGTGCGTAATAAGGAGGCACTTCCGGTGGGTCCGAGCTGACAGCGGGGGGAACGTTTTTTTCGCGAAATACGGTGGTCCGTCCGGTGGGTCCCAGCAGTCAGGGGCAAACGTTTTTTTTGTAAAATACGGTGGCCCGTCCGGTGGGTCCCAGCAGTCAAGGGGGAAACGTTTTTTCCGTGAAATACTGGTGGCCCGTCCGGTGGGTCCCTGCTGTGAGGTGGAGGAATAGTCATTTTGCGCGTAATAAGGAGGCACTTCCTTGCGGCTGCCGTGGACCCAGCTGTCAGCCTCTCCACGTACAGTACTCTTCCGATGGAAGTCGGTCGTTGACCACATTGACCACGCCGCGCCGAGAGCACCACGGCGGTGGACGACGGCGAGGCCTAGGAAGGGGACGACGCGGAGCCGGGGAAGACGCGGGAGTGGATGCCCACGCGGAGAGGAGTACGAGAGTTCGCTGGTTCGGCTGCGGTGTGAGGCGGCCGTCGCCACAGAATAACAGGGGGAGTGGGTGAGTGGAGAGATGGCCTGGCCAGCAGTGGGAGTAGTATGGGGACGGTGAGGCCTCCGCGGCAGCACAGCCGGCCACGGGAGGCAGGAGCATGCGACACGACCGGCGCTGCTTTGGGCGGCTGGGGCAAGAAGACCAGAGGTTGAAGAAGCACTACGGTCGTTGGATGGACATCGTTGACCACGCCGCGCCGAGAGCACCAGGGCGGTGGACGACGGCGAGGCCTACGAAGGGAACGACACGGAGCCGGGGAAGACACGGCAGTGGCTGCCCACGCGGTGGAGAGTACGAGGGTTGACTGGTTCGGCTGCCGTCGCCGGAAAATAACAGGAGGTGTGGGTGAGTAGAGGGATAGACAGGCCAGGGATGCGAGTATGATGGGGCCGTGAGGCCTGCCCGGCAGCACTTCCGGCCACGGGAGGCGGGAGCAGGCGGTTCCGACGACGCTGGTTTGGGCGGCTGGGGCAGGAAGATCAGAGACTGAAGAAGCACGATTGCCGTTAGATTGACATCTAACGGTCTGACGCTGGTAGAGTCGATTGTTGACTAAGTTTCTTTTTTGAGAAACCTTGTGTACGCATGAACTTAGTAGGCCCACAAGTCAGCCTCCAAATCTGTGGCAGACAACATAAAGCCCATTTGCTATTTTTTATAATTTGCAGCCCATTTGCTAATTCTTAAGTAATTTATTACAGCCCATTTTCTGCCCAGGACCACGGTCAAAAAGTTCAACGTTATTTTGCATATTTCGGTGGAGTCCGAACTGTTGTAATCCTGAAATGATAAACATTTTTTTAAGAACTTATTGATTTGCCAAAAAAATCGTTTTGTTTTTGTAAGCAAATAAGACGTAGGACAATTGAGTTGGTTTAAGGGAAAACCAGTGGTAAAAAAATCAGCGCTGGGTGGGAAAAAACAACAAAAATAAGGATGTAAATATGAAAAGGGAATTTTATGTGTTTTCAATATAATGGTACGTGTATATGAACTAGTAAAACTATAGGTAGAGATTAGAAAACGGATGTAGGACATGCATTTCAAGAGGAAAATAGAACTGGGCTGTGTGTTTGATTCAGTAAAAAAACTGCCTGTGGATGTTGTAAGACAAAATATAACTAATGCTGGCGGGCCAGAGGCCAGTAGATACCTGCTGGATCTTTGTGCCCCGTTGTCGTCATGGGCTAGGCCTGTTAAAAACAAAACCAACCCTGGGCAGTCTACAGCCTAGTTGAAACTTGCTTGACCTGAAAAAACAATATACGTGCTCAATAAATGAGAGAATTCTGCAAGTACAGACTGATAACTGGGATGCAGCACGGATATTGTTTTTTTATCGTGATAATAAGTGCATGCACTTATTTCAAAAAAATTGGAGAACTGGGAATTCGAACGGCGGATGCTTATGCTACCCATCAAATAAAAATCTGGTGCCTGAAAATTCGTTTCGAAACAAATGATTCAGCTTTATATCCACGTCGACCCTCGGCATGATGGTTGGAAGCAAATGCAAGTTCATACCAAAAGATCGTTAACAACAATACCAATTTGCGGACAACAAGGTAGTACAACTACCAATACCAAACTAACTTATAATCTTTTTACTCCTGGCCCTAGTGTTCATCTGGTAGAAATCTTGCAGAGGACCAGCTCCCGCTCCTTCTCTTGCTCCAGGTCCCCGAGGTGGTACTGGTGCATCACCCAGTTGGTCCTCTGCTGGTCGAAGTTCTTGTTGGTGTGCAGCACCAGAACCTTTTTTGATGCCCGTCTGCCGGCTGTTGACCATCACCGGCAAGGTATTGCCGGTCTTGTGCCACATCGCGTGCATGCCGCACTCCGACTGTATCTTGCGACGCGTCCACGTGCCCCTTTTGAACGCCCTAGAATTGCGCTGGAAGAAATGCTTCCTTAGGCCACTCAGTGTGATACCTGCAGTATTGTGGAATACAGGTTTTAGTGTACCTAGTTGGCATTTTCATAACATCTTTGGCATGTTGCAGTCACTTGTTTCACTTTTTATTAACTGTCAAATTGTAATTGCTTCACCAGGTCTGCGTCTAAAAAGAAAAATAGAGCTATAAACAAAGGAATATGTTTGTGCAAGTAGACGGCCGATCGGTGTCTTACCTGGAAGTTTCTCAGTTTGGGTGTAGCATATGCCGTGCTCGCTGTCGATGGTTGGTATGAACAAATCGATGAGAGACTGAAATCTCGCGCTGTCAGCACTCACTTTGGCCTCAAGGTGCTCGATCAGCTCCTGATCCGTGGGATCGAACTTGACGCCAGCCGGCAGCACTGGCCAATCCTTCTTCGACTTGCATCGGTAATTCCAGTTATATGGTACTCAATGTATGATCAATCGACTGTTTTAAGTGAATGATGAAAGATTTCGACAGATAAGTGGTACTCCAAATCTGAAGTCCAGAATACCCGAACACGCCGCCGGGATTCTTGTGTCACCTCACGCGCAGCGTGTTGTCACGTCAATTCAATGTGTGGACATGATGAATAATTTGACCGACGTATACTAGTACTGCTACTGTACTACTTACTAGTCGTATTTAGTGTCACAATTTACACATAGGTTTAACTAACAAGTACGCACTTGAAGCCTAACTGATATATATATATATATATATATATATATATATTGCTTCTGCACAGCATCTCCATCATCATTATCAGTACATCCTACGCAAGTGAGTTAGGATGCACTTGATCCCAGGAAGGTATCTATCCTTCAAACCAGAGGAGTGCTTCAAACTAACAACAGTACATAATATCCAACAAAAGAGGGTCGTGCTGCAGCAGCAGAATACATGGCTCAGTCTAGATATCAGCACGAATCAAGTTGTGCATATTTGCTGTTGGCATGAACCACATCGCCGCATGTCGGGTTTGCAAAAGCCATCCATCGCATGGAAGCTTGATGCCTTTCGCACACTGAAGATTATCTGGCAACAAGCTATGTCGACGAATCTATGGATATGGTGATTCATGAAACCCATGGTATGATGTGTAAACACAGCCCCCCCTCGCGAATGGAAGTTGCATAGCGCAGTAATCATCGCCGGTGATATGATCGATGATTGGTTGGATGATCGGATAATTGAGCCCGAGGAACAAGGAGTGGTTGCCGAGGCTGTAAACCCGCCTCCAGTTGAATATGCCTGGCCCAACGGAGCTGGGATCTTTCTCGAACATGAAGCAGCCATAGCCATCAATGTCACGAACGCCCCACGCATTGTACTGCATGTGGTTTGATGTAATGGTTTGGTCAATTTGGTACGTGCGAATGAGCATCAAATGACCGCCGTCAGCTGAACGAGCGCTAAACCACCACCATCGGCTGGTATGATTCCAGGTCCTGGAATCATGAAGGCCAGCACATTTGCGTCTGCTGCAACAATTCAAATTGGAGACCAAAAGGACAAAAATAAACAATCATGTTCAGAGTATGTGTGGAATTAAGATTATTATAACAATGACACATATCATAGACAGAGAATTGCAATGCCGTGGTCATAATCATACCCCAAGTTAAAAAAATAAGCCAATGGCTTTCATATTCTAGCAATATGTCATGGTTCAAACATCATGTAACAATGAGAGGAAAATAGCTATGACAGCGCCTACTCATATTCTACCATAGCACTTACTACTACTGTTCTCATATCAACTCTAAGCAATAACATGCGTTGTTATAAAAATCTTGTAAACGAGAGTAACATATAGCAATCATGATGTTATGCTCATAATATGTATTCTAACAATCATTAGATGCCAATTGTTCTCATATCAACTCTAACAATAACATGTGTGGTCATAAAAATCTAGGAAATGAGAGGAACATATAGCAATGATGTGGTTATAGACATGCTATGCATTCTAAATTTGTAACAAATGAACAGGCAGACGTATTCATAAGGTAAAGATGAGATGAGATAGAACAATTACACGACGATAGATTCCACCAGTATAGGCAGCCAATCTGTGCGTCGACCGCGTAAACGATGCCATCATGCACTATAGCATCAGACAGAAATGTTGCCTCAGCAGGATTGATGATGAGCCATAACCATGTATGGCGACCGGATTCCAGATAGACTAATCCCATGTTGAACAAGGTAATGAGCTTGTAATCCATGTAGTCTTCTTATGGTGTGGGTACTTCACAGATTACAACTTTCTGCAAACAGAGGTCGAGCCAAAAGCTTGACGCGTCTCGTGCGTAGTAGGCAGGAGTGTCTGGCGGGCCGCGAGGCTCGATGGCGGCGGTATCCAACGATGGAAGGGTGATCTCTCGCTGGGTGTAGATATCCACGAGACGCCACGGACTACCGGTGTGGTGGATGAGGACGATCCAGTTGGCCTTCATGCCCACCCAGTAGTGGCCGCGCATGAAGGACAGGTGGACGGGTAGTGGTAGCATGTCGAGGGGCACCACGGCAACCTCCGTAGGATCGTCAAGTCGGTGGCTGGGCCACTTGCGAGGATCGGGCATCAGCAAGCAGGGTGTCTTGAAAAGAGCCGGCCGGTTGCAGACGAGTAGACGGTACAAAGACACCAAGCATGCGGCCAGACGGACGGTGCTGAGTAGGTCCATACGACTACAGATCTGCTCCAAGAGAACATCGGGGAGGGAATTCCAATCGTAGCTCTGTGTGTCAGTCGGTTCTTCCATTGGGGTTTTCGGTGCCTGCGAGCCAGCGGGGAAGTGGATTCGGGCGGGCGAGCGAAGAAGCTTCTCCTCGTGTGGCCGAGCAGTGAGCGGGGGGATATGGTACGCGCGAGCTACCAAGGAAGATGGCGCGGGCGGGCGAGCAGTGAGCGGGGGTAAATGGTGTGCGGCCGACGATGGGGAAGAGAGGAGGAAGAAGAAGAGAGGAGGAAGAAGAGTGGAAGACGGGGAAGAAAGTGCATTCAATCTCAATTCTACTAGTACTACTACCAGGATATACCGTCCTTCGGAGTGTAAATAGTTACACCGATGACATGTGGGTCTACCACAACAGGGCCCATATGTCAGTTAATGGAGGATAGAGGTGCGTAGGCGTATTTGCGGAAGCGTGCACTACTGGCAAACATGATGGCAGTACTGGGTAAGGCTGATTTAGTAACAGCAACATGTTGGTTCAGCTTATTAATTACGTGTCCCATCTACTGCAGCGTGTATTGTCACTTCACTGCGAAGACTAGTTGAATAGTTCTTTCTGACCGAGATGGGGAATAATGGATCGCGAGGACTTCCTTTCTACAGTATCCCTATGCCTCTACGCTCACTTCACTCATTTTGCTCCGTACCTAGTCACTTGTTGAAATCTGTAGAAAGACCTCGTCCACCACAGCGTAGGCCCTTCACTGACTCCCTCGTCCGCCCCTTCGCTGGCCCTTCATACAAGCCCTCGTCCGCCGCAACAGATCCGCCTCACCGAAAGCACTGTACAACGCGCTCGCCGAAGCCTTCGTCCACCGCACCGGACCCGCTCCACGGACGCCATATTCAACTCCACCGGCCCTGCTTTACCGACGCCGCAGCCTCATTAGGTTATTTTGATTTGTACTCCTTCGTTTTTTCTCTTTATCGTGCAACTGTTCACTTACCACAGATGAGCTTTCTTGTATGTCAATAGGCGCCGCAACCGTAGCATCGGAGCCGCTTCAGCGACGGCGATAGCCGGCCCAAACTCAACCGCAACACGAGCACCATCGATGATCCTTAGCTATCAAGTATGACAATGATACCCATACGCCGCCGAGAATCAGGTACTATTATCCAACGGCCGGCGCCTACGTTCACTTTCCTAGCATAAGCACCGCACCTTTGAATTTCTTCAGGGCATCATTCAGTTTTTCATGAGACGCGTTATTCTGCTTGCACCTGTAGGGCCATACTTCTGGTAGTGAACATGTTACATGTGCTAAATTACATACCAGTGCACATATAGTTAATATGCTTTAGTTTTGTTCTAATGCCACCTGTTGGTTCCATCAGACTGCTTAATGTTCTCTATGCTTAATTACACATCAGCAAACTAGCATGTGGTTCCGCTGCTTTTTGTTCGTTTTACCCTACATTTTCTTATGCTAGCTATTACATCACTGCTCCGAGCCTCTGTTCATTACTTGTTTGTGTGTTCTTGATCTTCCCAAGTTGCATGACTAATTTGATGCTTCTATTAATTATGGAGCTGCCAACCCCATCAAGCAAAATATTTGTTCTTTTGGGGCTGGCACCTCGAACAAGCATAAAAATAGAGGGAAGCAGATATATTGTCGTGTATGCACACACCCTTCTTTCATTAGTTTAGATGAACCATTGATGATCAATTCGGACCAGTGCATGCGATTAAAATTAATTTTACCTAAATAGATGGTGCAGAATAAACTACAACAACTAGATTTGCAACCACGGGATGCTGACGATATCTTCAAAGAACATTGCAACAGCAGCTAGGCTTCACAGCAACATATGGTAAGCCAGTGTGTTTTAGTACATGTGAAATGTAATGCGAGTGGGCTGCTTTCTTGGCTTGTGCCCTCAACGTGTAATCCTACCGAATTACAAATAGTTCAGTTGTCTGCTTTGCTGTATTGCTTGATTTGAATGCTTATTTGTTGTTACGCTATACCTGAGTTGGCCAATATGTCAGCAGTGCCTGCTGTACTATCATAAAGAAATGCATGCCTATTTCATTTGAGTCCTTAACTTTTCCTCTCAACTTCATCACAAGACTGTCTTCGTAGTTTATATGAGGCCACATTGTTAAGTGCTTTCTCAGATTATTTCAACTGCTTAGATGCCTTGGCAACTTAAATATAGCGGTTGTACACTCCCTTTCAACTAGGGATGTCAACTGGGTCCCGTTTAATCCCGATTAAAGTCCACTAGTGGTATGATAGTTCAAAAGAGTTTTTGTTTTTTGAAGAAAATGAACTAGGGAGGTAGCAAAAACTAACTAGATGGGACGGGCGGATGTCGTTTATTTGCCACTTACATCCCTAGTTTCATCTTACCATTTAATTTCTTTTCGGCTGATGCTGCTTCGAACCATTTAAATATAGTTTGCCATGCTCGGCAATAATTCGTCCATCGTTTACCATGTAACCTTACTGCCTGGATCATACGATAACTATCTCTTACTGATGTCCAGCGGAAACCTTTCAGGCTGCCGTTCACACTAGGACACAATGTACAACCCCAGAATCTATTTGTGGAAGCAGTGCGCCATCCATGTTACCAGATGGTAGCAGTTCAGAGGCAACACCGCCGGAGAGCAGTATGAGCACATATATTATAGTGCTTGAGGCTCTACTAGAGGCAGAAAGAGATGCTGTGGCTGCCATGAATGAGGTAATCTTTATCTTGAGGCTGGAAATTACGGAATTAGCGGCACGCATTATGCAAGCAACCCAAGAATTGGAGGAAGTAAGAATGTTGCATTTGAAGACGGAGGAGGTCCTGCTGTTTCTGCTATCTGAAGCTCAAGGTAATCCCGGTTCTTCTTTAGATACCAGTTGAAATTGTCATTAGATTATTGTACTTGCATGTTGTGTCATGTCTCTGAATGGATTATGTTGCAAGACCCCCTATGTTGTCCATGTGTTGTAATGATCCGAATTTTTTAGGCGAGGTAATCCTCAGTACTTGTATGATTGACATAAGGTGAACTGTTTTTCGTGTGAGCATATTGTATTGGATGAAATAACTGTTTGACTCAGAGTGTATCCAACCTACTGAATTCGAAGATCACGGCATTTCTAAATCATAATCATATATAAAGGTGGAATAAATCTTTGTTGTGGTTTTGAAGAAATAAATAACAAAACATATAATTATCTGTGGATATTCGTAATCGAATACAAATTGGATTTGAATTTAGTTTGCCAGGTCCCAGGGCAAACGTGAATGCTAATTCTCCCAAGTTTTGAACGAAGCGGCTAAACACCCACTATAATTTGTGGGCTGCCCGAAGCAAGTGTTTGCGAGATGGAAATTACTGTCTACCCCTGACACTTGACATCCTTATCGACCGGATTTACACTGCTGTCGATAGGGGTAGACTAGTAACTTCAATCAGACGTGACACGACGGCCTTTGAGCCCATTCAGACACGGTGGGCGCCAAACGTGGGCGGCAAAACACATTTGATTCAAACTCGTCCGAAAGACATGTGTCTCTTCCTCCATTTCCCCATTCATACACGGTGGGCGGCAAAACAAACTCTCCTCGTCCGAAATCGATGTAGGCTAATATTTTAAATAGGGGCAGATGTGTAACTTCCACCAGACGTGACACAACCGCCCTACCTGTGAGCCCCGTTCATACACCGTGGGCGCCAACCGTGGGCGGCAAAACACCCTCTCCTCGCCCGAAATAGTTACCGGCAAATATTTGGGAGATGTGAGATGACCGTCCTATCCCCAACCGACACGATGTCCGAAATTTCAAACGGGGGATAAGTTCGTAACTTTCCCCCATTTTAGAGAAGCGCGTCCCAAAGTTTGAGACCCCCCTCCCCTCCATTGCCCATTCATACACCGTCGGCGGCACGACAACCTCCGCACTGCGGCCAGCCTCCTCCGTCCGCCACCCCATCCTCCACCTTGCCGGAGCCGCTACCCCTACCCCGTCGTCCCTGCAAGAGATGGACGTCTCTCATCCACGGCGTTGGACCAGGATCCTTTCATCGCCTCCTCTCGCTTCATCGGCGCCGTCGTCCACCTTGCCGTTGCCGCTCCTACGACCGCCTCGTCCATGGCAACAGGATATATCCCCCGATCCGGCCGTCTGCCGTCTAAAGTCTTCTTCCCTGCCGCCGACAGCCATTGCACCCGCAGCACCCTCAACGTATCAGCATAGGCCTACATGGCGTCGCAAGAGAGGTGGTACTCTTCCATATGTGCTTAAGTTATTGATCTCACCCGGAAAATAGATCGTAATTTGTTTACTGTACTTTTCTTGTCCGTACCAAATCGTAGTGGCTAGTTGAAAGCAAACATTGGTTGCGAAGTAGCTTTGTCCGGTTTGCACCTTCAGGTCTGCCATGGCACGGGCACTATACTCGTAAAGCTTATGGTTTCCCCCCTTTATATTCACTACCATCATCGTAGGTGCTTCGTGTCGTGCTAGCACTGCTCCTCAAGACCTCAACCCAAAGCTTACGTGTTGAAATACGAATCTGATATGATGCTCATATCACTAAAATAGAGAACGTTTAATTGGTCACCTAATGTTCCTATATTCATTTCGAAAAGCATGTGCACCACCCACTGGTCCAGCTAGTTCCACTTTCCTGATTTTTCTCTTGATGCTTAGGGTTTTCCCCTTTTATCTACTCTACTATGATCTGCGTAGCTGCTTTCTGTCGTACTAGCATTACTCCACCCTTCAAGCTAAATAACACAACACTCAGAATTCGAAAGCTTAGTTGTTCAAATATGATTGTGATATGATACTGATATTAGTTAACCGACACATTTAATTGGTTAGCTAAAGGTCCCACTTGAGTTTCCAAATGCATGTCGCGACATATAGAGAGACAGCATAATTGCATTTCTTTGTCACTTGTTGACCGTACTTTCTTGTCCATACCAAATCTTAGTTGTTATTTCAAAGCAAACATCGGTTGCTAACTACCCTTTGCGCGGTTTGCAGCTTTAGATCTGCCATCCCACTGCCACGGTCAACACTGTACTCATCATGCTTATGTTTTCCCCATTTTATGATGACCACAATCAGCCTACATGGTTCTTGTCGTAATAGCGCTGCTCCACCCATCGAGCTAAACAAGCTTAGTTGTACAAATTCATATCTGATATTATTGCTGATATTAGTAAAACTGAGAGATGTCTAATTGGTTAGCTAAATGTTCCTACTTTAGTTTCGAAATGCATGTGAGCCACATATGGAGAGACCGGAAAGAATAGTATTTCTCTGTGCGCTCTGGTTCATCATGGGTGGCCAACCGACATTGTATTGAAAGACTTGTAATATCTTCAATCTACTTCCTCTTATGCTCTTCTTTAAGATGATACTCTTCTCTTGCAGTCGACTGGTCAGGTCGAGTTGTTCTCCCTTAGTATATTTTGAATCTGTCAGGTCAGGTCGACTTGTTCTTCTTTACTATATGTTGAAGCTATCATCTGCGAAGTGTCATCACTTCTGGTGCTCTCATATTTTGAGTAGTAGGCCACATTATATTAATGCACACAAAAAATTACAGCATGCATGGCATGTTTTAAAAGAATTGCAGAGATAGCACAAAGGGGTTTACAGGGAGGCAGTATTGGATTAGAATCACTTCTGCATTACAAAGAAAATCTCACTTGTTTTTATGTTTTCATGCATGTCAGATATTGAACATTATCAAAATGAATATGAGAATGGGCACACGAGAGGAATATTGTGGAACGATCCACTGGCTAACAAACTTGGCATGGTGGAGGATGGCCTATCTTATTCACCCATCAAGGTGCTTGCTCTAACTTTGCAAAGTTGTATTGGTCACACATATTTTGCATCTGACCTCTTGCATTACTTCTACTTTGTTATACCATCTGCTTAGTTTAAGCATCATATATGAGTATATGCCATACCTATCCATTTTCTGTACCTATTCCATGTGTCGTCACACTATGTTTTTCCAGTCAAATGTTGTTCTTTCGTAATAGATGTCAGGAAGAGGGTGAGTGCAGATCCTCAAGGAGTACAAACTAGGTATTTGGAAAAGGTAGTGATACCTGTTAAATCAGATAGATCAGCAGCCACAGAAAACACAGGCCCGACTGTACCACACTTCACCCCTACTCCAATGGCCAAACCCCTATTAGAACTGCTGGGAGCCCAGCGTCAGGTACTGTCTATGATATAAATTCGAAATTTGAACTCCTAAATTTCTGCTTGTGCCTTACCTTCGATCTTGTATGAAAACTAATTTCAGATGAATCTCCTAGCTCAACGGATCATACGATCTCAAAACAATAATGGGCTCTGCATTGCTCTTGTCAGTACCTCTCTCCCTTTTGCCTTGTAACGCTGTACTTAATTAATTGCTATTTGATTATGTATCATCAGTCTGCACCTGAGCTTCATTATCCTCTGTTTCATCCAATATTATTTGATCTATATTTACTCTTTGCAAAATGTAGAATAATGGCAACGCTTATAAATAATTTTCTTTGGGGAATTTATTGAATTATCCTTCCATCAACATGGAGAAGGGCTTTGTCCAGCCTGTGTTAACATGTAATGTAAGTTCATCCTTCTCAAGCCTTCAAACTTTGTTCTAGTATAGATTTGGATAGGCATCATTTCCTCCACTGCTGTTTGCTTTGCTGTTTACATCTGATTGGATGTTTGCAACAACTACCAGTTTCAAATTGTAGTTGTAAAAACATGTTCCTTATGCAGAACAGATCCATTTATTTGCTTATATAATTGTGAAACCTGTTACGTGTCTCCTTGTTTCTCTTTCAGACTCGTATCTCTTACGCCAGGCAGAACTTTAGGGAAGATAGTGAGCCAAACCATCTTGAGGATAGCGAGATGACCCCAAGGTCCTGTCTTGATGAAGACAGTGAGTTAAAGCTACTCACCAGCAGGTGCGAGACAACCTCTCTGCAGTCGCTGCCTCAATCAGTTCGACTTCTTCAGTAACAACTTAAAGCGAAAAGGCTTGCTTCAGCTCAGCTCCGACTTGAAGTCAAAGATGCAATGAAGATGTCAGAGGACTGCCGTGCGCATCATCATGCCTTAAATCTAGTGTTGATGCATCTATCGTTGACACAACTGAGGTCTACTCAGCTTCTTCAACTGTTTGGGGGGCCCGACATGGCCAGGCCTAGTGCCTTCTGAAGTGCTCTCAGTTTTGTATATTCTTTTGTCGGTGCGTTTATTTGCACTGGTGGCGAACTTAGATGCCCAGTGGATGTAATATGTGTGATAGCCGTGATAGCCTAGCGTAAGTTGCTTGCTTATTTATTTCCTTGTTGTCTTGTTTATTTGTTTGCTTGTAGTCATTGCAGTTCTTTTTCCGCGGTTTGCTAGTGGCTGCAATAACCTATTTTTTAAAACTAGGCCACAATAACCATGGGCTAATATTTACTGTAGTGACACTGGGCCTCCTACGGGCCGTAGAAACAGTGGGCCTTCTATGGGCCGTAGAAACAGTGGGCCTTCTACGGGCCATAGAAACAATGGGCCTTCTACGGGTCGTAGAAACAATGGGCCTTCTACGGGCCGTATCATCAATGGGCCTTATACGGGCAGTATGATCGATTGGCCAAACATGGGCCAATAACAGGCCGCATTATGGCCGTAAACGGGCTAGAGTTGGAATCGTCCATTCATGGGCCGACCATAACGGGCCATCGTTAATAGGCCGTATTTGATGACGCTATGAAAACGGCCCAACGTATTAACGGACCACAAACGGGTCGACTGTAACCACGGGCTGAATTTGGCCCACAAGCAGAAAATGACAGTAACGGGCCGTAAGTAAACGAATGCTGGAAATGAGCCCAAGAATAAATGGGCTCTGAGAAGGCCGAAAGATAACATGGGCTGGAAACGGCCCAACGGAATAACGGGCCATTAATGGGTATAAAGTGATACACTGTTCATTATGGACCAGTTTCACCACGGGCCGTTAATGGGTGTAAAGTGATACACTGTTCATTACGGGCCAGTTTCACCACGGGCCGTTAATAGGCCAAGAGTTACATAGGGCCTCATATGGGCCGAAAGACGTCATGGGCCATACATGGGCCAGAAGTGAAAACAGGCTGGAATCATATTGGGTGGCCCAGATGACGCTACTGGGCCTAATTCGGATAGGGCGTAACGGGCCTTGGGTTAGCAGGCTATAAATGGGCTATATGCGAACAGGCCGTTAATAGGCTTTACATGGGCCGGCCCGCCACCTTTTGACCAAGTCAAACGGGCCGGCCTTTTCACAGGAATGGGCCTCTGTTGGGCCGTGCCACGTGTCGACGTATCATAGGCGCCTTCTGTCCAATGAGTGGATGACATCTGTCCCAACGATGAGCCGACACGTGTTTCCTCCAGCCAATGATGATTTTACACGTGGAAAATCCCCATTGGTCGGGGCTGTTAACGGGTTATCGGATCCAAAACCCGACCCGATAGCTTAACGGTGTTCCGTTATGGTGGATGCCACGTGTCGGTCACCCTTGACGAAAGCACTTCTGTGACGCGGGATTTATCGTCATGGAAGTGGACACTTCCGTGATGATAATTTTGGTAATGTCATGGAACACTTCTACGACAGCACAGGTATGACTATCTTGATTCTGTCATAAAATCGTCATGGATGTACATGCATGACAGAAAATGTGACCTACTATGACAAACACGTATCATCACGGAAGTGTATTTTTTGTAGTGGTTGTTCTATTTATATGAGTAATATCTTTTATGGTCATGCACCCTTGAAGAGTGGTCTATTTTTGATGAATCTCGATAGTAGTGATACACATATTCACAATGTTGAAGCCAAAAGATGCAGAGTTGATAATGATAGTGCAACTTATTTGTGGCACTGCCGTTTAGGTCATATTGGTGTAAAGCACATGAAGAAACTCCATACTGATGGACTTTTGGAATCACTTGATTATGAATCACTTGGTACTTGCGAACCATGCCTCATGGGCAAGATGACTAAAACGCCGTTCTCCGGAACTTTGGAGCGAGCAACTGATTTATTGGAGATCATACATACTGATGTATGTGGACCAATGAATATTGAGCCTCGCGGCGGGTATCGTTATTTTCTCACCTTCACAGATGATTTAAGCAGATATGGGTATATCTACTTAATGAAACATAAGTCTGAAACATTTGAAAAGTTCAAAGAATTTCAGAGTGAAGTTGAAAATCATCGGAACAAGAAAATAAAGTTTCTACGATCTGATCATGGAGGAGAATATTTGAGTTACGAGTTTGGTCTACATTTGAAACAATGCGGAATAGTTTCGCAACTCACGCCACCCGGAACACCACAGCGTAATGGTGTGTCCGAACGTCGTAATCATACTTTACTAGATATGGTGCGATCTATGATGTCTCTTACTGATTTACCGCTATCATTTTGGGGTTATGCTTTAGAGACGACTGCATTCACGTTAAATAGGACACCATCAAAATCCGTTGAGACGACGCCTTATGAAGTGTGGTTTGGCAAGAAACCAAAGTTGTCGTTCTTAAAGTTCGGGGCTGCGATGATTATGTGAAAAAGCTTCAACCTGATAAGCTCGAACCCAAATCAGAGAAATGTGTCTTCATAGGATACCCAAAGGAGACTGTTGGGTACACCTTCTGTCATAGATCCGAAGGCAAGACATTCATTGCTAAGAATGGATCCTTTCTAGAGAAGCAGTTTCTCTCGAAAGAAGTGAGTGGGAGGAAAGTAGAACTTGATGAGGTAACTGTACCTGCTCCCTTATTGGAAAGTAGTTCATCATAGAAACCGGTTCCTGTGACGCCTACACCAATTAGTGAGGAAGTTAATGATGATGATCATGAAACTTCAGATCAAGTTGTTACTGAACCTCGTAGGTCAACCAGAGTAAGATCCACACCAGAGCGGTACGGTAATCCTGTTCTGGAGGTTATGTTACTTGACCATGACGAACCTACAAACTATGAAGAAGCGATGGTGAGCCCAGATTCCACAAAATGGCTTGAGGCCATGAAATCTGAGATGGGATCCATGTATGAGAACAAAGTGTGGACTTTGGTTGACTTGCCCGATGATCGGCAAGCCATTGAAAATAAATGGATCTTCAAGAAGAAGACTGACACTGAAGGTAATGTTACTGTCTATAAAGCTCGACTTGTTGCGAAAGGTTTTCGACAAGTTCAAGGGATTGACTACGATGAGACCTTCTCACCCGTAGCGATGCTTAAGTCTGTCCGAATCATGTTAGCAATTGCCGCATTTTATGATTATGAAATTTGGCAAATGGATGTCAAAACTGCATTCCTGAATGGTTTTCTGGAAGAAGAGGGTTATATGATGCAGCCGAAAGGTTTTGTAGATCCAAAGGGAGCTAACAAAGTGTGAAAGCTCCAGCGATCCATTTATGGACTCGTGCAAGCCTCTCGGAGTTGGAATAAACATTTTGATAGTGTGATCAAAGCATTTGGTTTTACACAGACTTTTGGAGAAGCCTGTATTTACAAGAAAGTGAGTGGGAGCTCTGTAGCATTTCTGATATTATATGTGGATGACATATTGTTGATTGGAAATGATATAGAATTTCTGCATAGCATAAAGGGATACTTGAATAAGAGTTTTTCAATGAAAGACCTCGGTGAAGCTGCTTATATATTGGGCATCAAGATCTATAGAGATAGATCAAGACGCTTAATTGGACTTTCACAAAGCACATACCTTGACAAAGTTTTGAAGAAGTTCAAAATGGATCAAGCAAAGAAAGGGTTCTTGCCTGTGTTACAAGGTGTGAAGTTGAGTAAGACTCAATGCCCGACCACTGCAGAAGATAGAGAGAAGATGAAAGATGTTCCCTATGCTTCAGCCATAGGCTCTATCATGTATGCAATGCTGTGTACCAGACCTGATGTCTGCCTTGCTATAAGTTTGGCAGGGAGGTACCAAAGTAATCCAGGAGTGGATCACTGGACAGCGGTCAAGAACATCCTGAAATACCTGAAAAGGACTAAGGATAAGTTTCTCGTTTATGGAGGTGACAAAGAGCTAATCGTAAATGGTTACGTCGATGCAAGCTTTGACACTGATCCGGATGATTCTAAATCACAAACGGGATACGTGTTTACATTGAACGGTGGAGCTGTCAGTTGGTGCAGTTCTAAACAAAGTGTTGTGGCAGGATCTACGTGTGAAGCGGAGTACATAGCTACTTCGGAAGCAGCAAATGAAGGAGTCTGGATGAAGGAGTTCATATCCGATCTAGGTGTCATACCTAGTGCATCGGGTCCAATGAAAATCTTTTGTGACAATACTGGTGCAATTGCCTTGGCGAAGGAATCCAGATTTCACAAGAGAACCAAGCACATCAAGAGACGCTTCAATTCCACTCGGGATTTAGTCCAGGTGGGAGACATAGAAATTTGCAAAATACATACGGATCTGAATGTTGCAGACCCATTGACTAAGCCTCTTCCACGGACAAAACATGATCAGCACCAAGGCTCCATGGGTGTTAGAATCATTACTGCGTAATCTAGATTATTGACTCTGGTGCAAGTGGGAGACTGAAGAAAATATGCCCTAGAGGCAATAATAAAGTTATTATTTATCTCCTTATATCATGATAAATGTTTATTATTCATGCTAGAATTGTATTAACCGGAAACATGATACACGTGTGAATACATAGACAAACAAAGTGTCACTAGTATGCCTCTACTTGACTAGCTCGTTAATCAACGATGGTTATGTTTCCTAACCATTGACATGAGTTGTCATTTGATTAACGGGATCACATCATTAGGAGAATGATGTGATTTACTTGACCCATTCCGATTGCTTAGCACACGATCGTTTAGTATATTGCTATTGCTTTCTTCATGACTTATACATGTTCCTATGACTATGAGATTATGCAACTCCCGTTTACCGGGGGAACACTTTGTGTGCTACCAAACGTCACAACGTAACTGGGTGATTATAAAGGTGCTCTACAGGTGTCACTACTAGAAAAAGGCTTACTAGTGGCGCACCAGTTTTGCCTACTAATGGCGCACTACTGGTGCGCCACTAGCATCACGCCACTAGTAATTTTTACTAATGGCGCACCGCTGGTGCGCCATTAGTATCTGGTACTCTAATGGCGCACCAGGCAGTGCGCCATTAGTATAGGCCCCGGTGCGCCATTAGTATGCCTCCCAGTGGGCATGTGCTTTGCCATACTAATGGCGCACTGGTGGGTGATGCGCCATTAGTATCCTTTGGCATACTAATGGCGCACTTCTGGGTACTTGTTGGGTTGGCGTATTTCGAGATTAGGATTTGTCACTCTGATTGTCGGAGAGGTATCTCTGGGCCCACTCGGTAATGCACATCACTTAAGCCTTGCAAGCATTGCAACTAATGAGTTAGTTGCGGGATGATGTATTACGGAACGCGTAAAGAGACTTGCCGGTAACGAGATTGAACTAGGTATTGAGATACTGACGATCGAATCTGGGGCAAGTAACATACCGATGACACAGGGAACAACGTATGTTGTTATGCGGTCTGACCGATAAAGATCTTCATAGAATATGTGGGAGCCAATATGAGCATCCAGGTTCCGCTATTGTTTATTGACCGGAGACGTGTCTCGGTCATGTATACATAGTTCTCGAACCCGTAGGGTCCGCACGCTTAAAGTTTCGATGACGGTTATATTATGAGTTTATGAGTTTTGATGTACCGAAGGTTGTTCGGAGTCCCGGATGTGATCATTGACATGACGAGGAGTCTGGAAATGGTTGAGACATGAAGATTGATATATTGGAAGCCTATATTTGGATATCGGAAGTGTTCCGGGTGAAATCGGGATTTTACTGGAGTACCGGAGGGGTTACCGGAACCCCCCGGGGGTTTAATGGGCCATAGTGGGCCTTAGTGGAGAAGAGGAGGGGAGGCCAGGGCAGGCCGCGCGCCCCCTCCCCCTCTAGTCCGAATTGGACAAGGAGGGGGGCGGCGCCCCCCTTTCCTTCTTCTCCTCTTCCTCCTTCCCCCCCTTCTCCTAATCCAACAAGGAAGGGAGGGAGTCCTACTCCCGGTGGGAGTAGGACTCCTCTTGGCGCGTCTCCTCCTGGCCGGCCGCCTCTCCCCCCTTGCT
Organism: Triticum aestivum; assembly: GCF_018294505.1. Classification (NCBI taxonomy): domain Eukaryota; kingdom Viridiplantae; phylum Streptophyta; class Magnoliopsida; order Poales; family Poaceae; genus Triticum; species Triticum aestivum. The sequence continues at coordinate 79,793,751 of NC_057814.1, read as the reverse complement.
CCTTTATATACGGGGGCGGGGGGCACCCCATAGACACAACAATTGATCGTTGATCTTTTAGCCGTGTGCGGTGCCCCCCTCCATCATAGTCCACCTCGATAATATTGTGGTGCTTAGGCGAAGCCCTGCGTCGGTAGAACATCATCATCGTCACAACGCCGTCGTGTTGACGAAACTCTCCCTCAACACTCGGCTAGATCGGAGTTCGAGGGACGTCATCAGGTTGAACGTGTGCCGAACTCAAAGGTGTCGTGCGTTCGGTACTTGATCGGTCGGATCGTGAAGACGTACGACTACATCAACCGCGTTGTGCTAACGCTTCCGCTTTCGGTCTACGAGGGTACGTGGACAACACTCTCCCCTCTCGTTACTATGCATCACCATGATCTTGCCTGTGCGTAGGATTTTTTTTGAAATTACTACGTTCCCCAACACAAATATTGTTATGTTTCCTGGCCATTGATATGAGTTGTCATTTGATTAACGGGATCACATCATTAGAAGAATGATGTGATTGACTTGACCCATTCTGTTAGCTTAGCACACGATTGTTTAGTATTCTGCTATTGCTTTCTTCATGACTTATACATGTTCCTATGACTATGAGATTATGTAACTCCCGTTTACCGGAGGAACACTTTGTGTGCTACCAAACGTCACAACGTAACTGGGTGATTATAAAGGTGCTCTACAGGTGTCTTCAAAGGTGCTTGTTGGGTTGGCCTATTTTGAGATTAGGATTTGTCACTCCGATTGTCAGAGAGGTATCTCTGGGCCCACTCGGTAATGCACATCACTCCTTGCAAGCATTGCAACTAATGAGTTAGTTGCGGGATGATGTATTACGGAATGAGTAAAGAGACTTGCCGGTAACGAGATTGAACTAGGTATTGAGATACCGACGATCGAATCTCGGGCAAGTAACATACCGATGACAAAGGGAACAACGCATGTTGTTATGCGGTTTGACCGATAAAGATCTTCGTAGAATATGTGGGAGCCAATATGAGCATCCAGGTTCCGCTAGTGGTTATTGGCCGGAGACGTGTCTCGGTCATGTCTACATAGTTCTCGAACCCGTAGGGTCCGCACGCTTAAAGTTTCGAGGACAGTTATATTATGAGTTTATATGTTTTGATGTACCGAAGGTAGTTCGGAGTCCCGGATCTGATCACGGACATGACAAGGAGTCTCGAAATGGTCGAGACATGAAGATTGATATATTGGACGACTATATTCGGACACCGGAATGGTTCCGGGGGTTATCGGATATATACCGGAGTACCAGGGGTTTACC